>NW_026775492.1:0-93000 GCF_963259705.1 Myotis daubentonii | reverse complement strand
ACATTTACTGTCGTATTCAATCTCGCAGGTTTCCGGTGGAAAGCTGTGAAATGTCGAAAATACTGGTAATATTTACAACTCCGGGTACTTGCGGTAGCGTTTTCAGGGGACTGTGCTTTCAAATATTAAGAGTTCATGCTTACAGAGCTCAGAATTGCTGTCTAAAGCCTTGGAATGACGAGAATAGTGTTTATGTTTACAATTAAGGAGGATTGGCTTTGGCGTTTTTTTGTGTGAATCAGCTTAAAAGGTGACGATTCCAGTAAATACTTCTAATCAAACTGTCGAATTGTGTTAAAACTGTTAAAATACACAATGATAGTTCCCAGAAATGATTAAGAACATGTAAGAAACACCACAAGTACACGTAAATAGATTCTTAGTACATTTACTGTCGTATTCAATCTCGCAGGTTTCCGGTGGAAAGCTGTGAAATGTCGAAAATACTGGTAATATTTACAACTCCGGGTACTTCCAGTGGCGTTTTCACGGGACTGTGCTTTCAAATATTAAGAGTTCATGCTTACAGAGCTCAGAATTGGTGTCTAAAGCCTTGGAATGACGAGAATAGTGTTCATGTTTACAATTCAGGAGTATTGGCTTTGGCGTTTTTTTGTGTGAATCAGTTAAAATGGTGACGATTCCGGTAAATACTTCTAAGCAAACTGTCTAATTTTGGTAAAACTGTTAAAATACACAATGATAGTTCCCAGAAATGATTAAGAACGTGTAAGAAACACCTCAAGTACACGTAAATAGATTCTTACTACATTTACTGTCGTATTCAATCACTGAGGTTTCCAGGTGAAAGCTGTGAAATGATGAAAATAGTGGTAGTATTTACAAGTAGGTACTTCTGGTGGCGTTTTCAGGGTACTGTGCTTTCTAATATTAAGAGTTCATGCTTACAAAGCTCAGAATTGGTGTCTAAAGCCTTGGAATGATGAGAATAGTCTTTATGTTTACAATTAGGGAAGATTGACTTTGGCGGTTTTTTGTGTGAATCAGCTAAAAAGGTGACAATTCCAGTAAATACTTCTAATCAAACTATCGAATTGTGTTCAAACTGTTAAAATACATAATGATAGTTCCCAGAAATGATTAAGAACGTGTAAGAAACACCACAAGTACACGTAAATAGATTCTTAGTACATTTACTGTCGTATTCAATCACGCAGGTTTCCGGTGGAAAGCTGTGAAATGTCGAAAATACTGGTAATATTTACAACTCCGGGTACTTCCAGTGGCGTTTTCACGTGACTGTGCTTTCAAATATTAAGAGTTCATGCTTACAGAGCTCAGAATTGGTGTCTAAAGCCTTGGAATGATGAGAATAGTGTTCATGTTTACAATTAAGGAGTATTGGCTTTGGCGTTTTTTTGTGTGAATCAGTTAAAATGGTGAAGATTCCGGTAAATACTTCTAAGCAAACTGTCTAATTTTGGTAAAACTGTTAAAATACACAATGATAGTTCCCAGAAATGATTAAGAACGTGTAAGAATCACCTCAAGTACACGTAAATAGATTCTTACTACATTTACTGTGGTATTCAATCACGGAGGTTTCCGGTGGAAAGTTTTGAAATGTCGAAAATACTGGTAATATTTACAACTCCGGGTACTTCCGGTGGTGTTTTCAAAGGACTGTGCTTTCAAATATTAAGAGTTCATGCTTACAGAGCTCAGAATTGCTGTCTAAAGCCTTGGAATGACGAGAATAGTGTTTATGTTTACAATTAAGGAAGATTGGCTTTGGCGTTTTTTTGTGTGAATCAGCTAAAAAGGTGACGATTCCAGTAAATACTTCTAATCAAACTGTCGAATTGTGTTAAAACTGTTAAAATACACAATGATAGTTCCCAGAAATGATTAAGAACGTGTAAGAGACACCACAAGTACACGTAAATAGATTCTTAGTACATTTACTGTCGTATTCAATCTCGCAGGTTTCCGGTGGAAAGCTGTGAAATGTCGAAAATACTGGTAATATTTACAACTCCGGGTACTTCCAGTGGCGTTTTCACGGGACTGTGCTTTCAAATATTAAGAGTTCATGTTTACAGAGCTCAGAATTGGTGTCTAAAACCTTGGAATGACGAGAATATTGTTTATGTTTACTATTAAGAAGGATTGGCTTTGGCCTTTTTTTGTGTGTGAATCAGTTAAAATGGTGACGATTCCGGTAAATACTTCTAAGCAAACTGTCTAATTTTGGTAAACCTGTTAAAATACACAATGATAGTTCCCAGAAATGATTAAGAACGTGTAAGAATCACCTCAAGTACACGTAAATAGATTCTTACTACATTTACTGTGGTATTCAATCACGGAGGTTTCCGGTGGAAAGTTTTGAAATGTCGTAAATACTGGAAATATTTACAACTCCGGGTACTTCCGGTGGTGTTTTCAAAGGACTGTGCTTTCAAATATTAAGAGTTCATGCTTACAGAGCTCAGAATTGCTGTCTAAAGCCTTGGAATGACGAGAATAGTGTTTATGTTTACAATTAAGGAAGATTGGCTTTGGCGTTTTTTTGTGTGAATCAGCTAAAAAGGTGACGATTCCAGTAAATACTTCTAATCAAACTGTCGAATTGTGTTAAAACTGTTAAAATACACAATGATAGTTCCCAGAAATGATTAAGAACGTGTAAGAGACACCACAAGTACACGTAAATAGATTCTTAGTACATTTACTGTCGTATTCAATCTCGCAGGTTTCCGGTGGAAAGCTGTGAAATGTCGAAAATACTGGTAATATTTACAACTCCGGGTACTTCCAGTGGCGTTTTCACGGGACTGTGCTTTCAAATATTAAGAGTTCATGTTTACAGAGCTCAGAATTGGTGTCTAAAACCTTGGAATGACGAGAATATTGTTTATGTTTACTATTAAGAAGGATTGGCTTTGGCCTTTTTTTGTGTGTGAATCAGTTAAAATGGTGACGATTCCGGTAAATACTTCTAAGCAAACTGTCTAATTTTGGTAAACCTGTTAAAATACACAATGATAGTTCCCAGAAATGATTAAGAACGTGTAAGAATCACCTCAAGTACACGTTAATAGATTCATACTACATTTACTGTGGTATTCAATCACGGAGGTTTCCGGTGGAAAGCTTTGAAATGTCGAAAATACTGGTAATATTTACAACTCCGGGTACTTCCGGTGGGGTTTTCACAGGACTGTGCTTTCAAATATTAAGAGTTCATGCTTACAGAGCTCAGAATTGGTGTCTAAAGCCTTGGAATGACGAGAATAGTGTTTATGTTTACAATTAAGGAGGATTGGCTTTGGCGTTTTTTTGTGTGAATCAGCTTAAAAGGTGACGATTCCAGTAAATACTTCTAATCAAACTGTCGAATTGTGTTCAAACTGATAAAATACATAATGATAGTTCCCAGAAATGATTAAGAACGTGTAAGAAACACCACAAGTACACGTAAATAGATTCTTACTACATTTACTGTCGTATTCAATCACGGAGGTTTCCAGGTGAAACCTGTGAAATGATGAAAATACTGGTAGTATTTACAAGTCCGGGTACTTCCGGTGGCAGTTTTAGGGGACTGTGCTTTCAAATATTAAGAGTTCATGCTTACAAAGCTCAGAATTGGTGTCTAAAGCCTTGGAATGACGAGAATAGTGTTCCTGTTTACAATTCAGGAGTATTGGCTTTGGCGTTTTTTTGTGTGAATCAGTTAAAATGGTGACGATTCCGGTAAATACTTCTAAGCAAACTGTCTAATTTTGGTAAAACTGTTAAAATACACAATGATAGTTCCCAGAAATGATTAAGAACGTGTAAGAAACACCTCAAGTGCACGTAAATAGATTCTTAGTACATTTACTGTCGTATTCAATCACGCAGGTTTCCGGTGGAAAGCTGTGAAATGTCGAAAATACTGGTAATATTTACAACTCCGGGTACTTCCAGTGGCGTTTTCACGGGACTGTGCTTTCAAATATTAAGAGTTCATGCTTACAGAGCTCAGAATTGGTGTCTAAAGCCTTGGAATGACGAGAATAGTGTTCATGTTTACAATTAAGGAGTATTGGCTTTGGCGTTTTTTTGTGTGAATCAGTTGAAATGGTGAAGATTCCGGTAAATACTTCTAAGCAAACTGTCTAATTTTGGTAAACCTGTTAAAATACACAATGATAGTTCCAAGAAATGATTAAGAACGTGTAAGAATCACCTCAAGTACACGTTAATAGATTCATACTACATTTACTGTGGTATTCAATCACGGAGGTTTCCGGTGGAAAGCTTTGAAATGTCGAAAATACTGGTAATATTTACAACTCCGGGTACTTCCGGTGGTGTTTTCACAGGACTGTGCTTTCAAATATTAAGAGTTCATGCTTACAGAGCTCAGAATTGCTGTCTAAAGCCTTGGAATGACGAGAATAGTGTTCATGTTTACAATTAAGGAGGATTGGCTTTGGCGTTTTTTTGTGTGAATCAGCTAAAAAGGTGACGATTCCAGTAAATACTTCTAATCAAACTATCGAATTGTGTTAAAACTGTTAAAATACACAATGATAGTTCCCAGAAATGATTAAGAACGTGTAAGAAACACCACAAGTACACGTAAATAGATTCTTAGTACATTTACTGTCGTATTCAATCACGCAGGTTTCCGGTGGAAAGCTGTGAAATGTCGAAAATACTGGTAATATTTACAACTCCGGGTACTTCCAGTGGCGTTTTCACGTGACTGTGCTTTCAAATATTAAGAGTTCATGCTTACAGAGCTCAGAATTGGTGTCTAAAGCCTTGGAATGATGAGAATAGTGTTCATGTTTACAATTAAGGAGTATTGGCTTTGGCGTTTTTCTGTGTGAATCAGTTAAAATGGTGACGATTCCGGTAAATACTTCTAAGCAAACTGTCTAATTTTGGTAAAACTGTTAAAATACACAATGATAGTTCCAGAAATGATTAAGAACGTGTAAGAAACACCTCAAGTACACGTAAATAGATTCTTACTACATTTACTGTCATATTCAATCACGGAGGTTTCCAGGTGAAACCTGTGAAATGATGAAAATACTGGTAGTATTTACAAGTCCGGGTACTTCCGGTGGCAGTTTTAGGGGACTGTGCTTTCAAATATTAAGAGTTCATGCTTACGGAGCTCAGAATTGGTATCTAAAGCCTTGGAATGACAAGAATAATGTCTATGTTTACAATTAAGGACGATTGGCTTTGGCTTTTTTTTGTGTGAATCAGTTGAAATGGTGAAGATTCCGGTAAATACTTCTAAGCAAACTGTCTAATTTTGGTAAAACTGTTAAAATACACAATGATAGTTCCCAGAAATGATTAAGAACGTGTAAGAATCACCTCAAGTACACGTAAATAGATTCTTACTACATTTACTGTGGTATTCAATCACGGAGGTTTCCGGTGGAAAGTTTTGAAATGTCGAAAATACTGGTAATATTTACAACTCCGGGTACTTCCGGTGGTGTTTTCAAAGGACTGTGCTTTCAAATATTAAGAGTTCATGCTTACAGAGCTCAGAATTGCTGTCTAAAGCCTTGGAATGACGAGAATAGTGTTTATGTTTACAATTAAGGAAGATTGGCTTTGGCGTTTTTTTGTGTGAATCAGCTAAAAAGGTGACGATTCCAGTAAATACTTCTAATCAAACTGTCGAATTGTGTTAAAACTGTTAAAATACACAATGATAGTTCCCAGAAATGATTAAGAACGTGTAAGAGACACCACAAGTACACGTAAATAGATTCTTAGTACATTTACTGTCGTATTCAATCTCGCAGGTTTCCGGTGGAAAGCTGTGAAATGTCGAAAATACTGGTAATATTTACAACTCCGGGTACTTCCAGTGGCGTTTTCACGGGACTGTGCTTTCAAATATTAAGAGTTCATGTTTACAGAGCTCAGAATTGGTGTCTAAAACCTTGGAATGACGAGAATATTGTTTATGTTTACTATTAAGAAGGATTGGCTTTGGCCTTTTTTTGTGTGTGAATCAGTTAAAATGGTGACGATTCCGGTAAATACTTCTAAGCAAACTGTCTAATTTTGGTAAACCTGTTAAAATACACAATGATAGTTCCCAGAAATGATTAAGAACGTGTAAGAATCACCTCAAGTACACGTAAATAGATTCTTACTACATTTACTGTGGTATTCAATCACGGAGGTTTCCGGTGGAAAGTTTTGAAATGTCGAAAATACTGGTAATATTTACAACTCCGGGTACTTCCGGTGGTGTTTTCAAAGGACTGTGCTTTCAAATATTAAGAGTTCATGCTTACAGAGCTCAGAATTGCTGTCTAAAGCCTTGGAATGACGAGAATAGTGTTTATGTTTACAATTAAGGAAGATTGGCTTTGGCGTTTTTTTGTGTGAATCAGCTAAAAAGGTGACGATTCCAGTAAATACTTCTAATCAAACTGTCGAATTGTGTTAAAACTGTTAAAATACACAATGATAGTTCCCAGAAATGATTAAGAACGTGTAAGAGACACCACAAGTACACGTAAATAGATTCTTAGTACATTTACTGTCGTATTCAATCTCGCAGGTTTCCGGTGGAAAGCTGTGAAATGTCGAAAATACTGGTAATATTTACAACTCCGGGTACTTCCAGTGGCGTTTTCACGGGACTGTGCTTTCAAATATTAAGAGTTCATGTTTACAGAGCTCAGAATTGGTGTCTAAAACCTTGGAATGACGAGAATATTGTTTATGTTTACTATTAAGAAGGATTGGCTTTGGCCTTTTTTTGTGTGTGAATCAGTTAAAATGGTGACGATTCCGGTAAATACTTCTAAGCAAACTGTCTAATTTTGGTAAACCTGTTAAAATACACAATGATAGTTCCCAGAAATGATTAAGAACGTGTAAGAATCACCTCAAGTACACGTTAATAGATTCATACTACATTTACTGTGGTATTCAATCACGGAGGTTTCCGGTGGAAAGCTTTGAAATGTCGAAAATACTGGTAATATTTACAACTCCGGGTACTTCCGGTGGGGTTTTCACAGGACTGTGCTTTCAAATATTAAGAGTTCATGCTTACAGAGCTCAGAATTGGTGTCTAAAGCCTTGGAATGACGAGAATAGTGTTTATGTTTACAATTAAGGAGGATTGGCTTTGGCGTTTTTTTGTGTGAATCAGCTTAAAAGGTGACGATTCCAGTAAATACTTCTAATCAAACTGTCGAATTGTGTTCAAACTGATAAAATACATAATGATAGTTCCCAGAAATGATTAAGAACGTGTAAGAAACACCACAAGTACACGTAAATAGATTCTTACTACATTTACTGTCGTATTCAATCACGGAGGTTTCCAGGTGAAACCTGTGAAATGATGAAAATACTGGTAGTATTTACAAGTCCGGGTACTTCCGGTGGCAGTTTTAGGGGACTGTGCTTTCAAATATTAAGAGTTCATGCTTACAAAGCTCAGAATTGGTGTCTAAAGCCTTGGAATGACGAGAATAGTGTTCCTGTTTACAATTCAGGAGTATTGGCTTTGGCGTTTTTTTGTGTGAATCAGTTAAAATGGTGACGATTCCGGTAAATACTTCTAAGCAAACTGTCTAATTTTGGTAAAACTGTTAAAATACACAATGATAGTTCCCAGAAATGATTAAGAACGTGTAAGAAACACCTCAAGTACACGTAAATAGATTCTTACTACATTTACTGTGGTATTCAATCACTGAGGTTTCCAGGTGAAAGCTGTGAAATGATGAAAATAGTGGTAGTATTTACAAGTAGGCACTTCTGGTGGCGTTTTCAGGGGACTGTGCTTTCTAATATTAAGGGTTCATGCTTACAAAGCTCAGAATTCGTGTCTAAAGCCTTGGAATGATGAGAATAGACTTTATGTTTACAATTAGGGAAGATTGAATTTGGCGGTTTTTTGTGTGAATCAGCTAAAAAAGTGACAATTCCAGTAAATACTTCTAATCAAACTATCGAATTGTGTTCAAACTGTTAAAATACATAATGATAGTTCCCAGAAATGATTAAGAACGTGTAAGAAACACCACAAGTACACGTAAATAGATTCTTAGTACATTTACTGTCGTATTCAATCACGCAGGTTTCCGGTGGAAAGCTGTGAAATGTCGAAAATACTGGTAATATTTACAACTCCGGGTACTTCCAGTGGCGTTTTCACGGGACTGTGCTTTCAAATATTAAGAGTTCATGCTTACAGAGCTCAGAATTGGTGTCTAAAGCCTTGGAATGACGAGAATAGTGTTCATGTTTACAATTAAGGAGTATTGGCTTTGGCGTTTTTTTGTGTGAATCAGTTGAAATGGTGAAGATTCCGGTAAATACTTCTAAGCAAACTGTCTAATTTTGGTAAACCTGTTAAAATACACAATGATAGTTCCAAGAAATGATTAAGAACGTGTAAGAATCACCTCAAGTACACGTTAATAGATTCATACTACATTTACTGTGGTATTCAATCACGGAGGTTTCCGGTGGAAAGCTTTGAAATGTCGAAAATACTGGTAATATTTACAACTCCGGGTACTTCCGGTGGTGTTTTCACAGGACTGTGCTTTCAAATATTAAGAGTTCATGCTTACAGAGCTCAGAATTGCTGTCTAAAGCCTTGGAATGACGAGAATAGTGTTCATGTTTACAATTAAGGAGGATTGGCTTTGGCGTTTTTTTGTGTGAATCAGCTAAAAAGGTGACGATTCCAGTAAATACTTCTAATCAAACTATCGAATTGTGTTAAAACTGTTAAAATACACAATGATAGTTCCCAGAAATGATTAAGAACGTGTAAGAAACACCACAAGTACACGTAAATAGATTCTTACTACATTTACTGTCGTATTCAATCACGCAGGTTTCCGGTGGAAAGCTGTGAAATGTCGAAAATACTGGTAATATTTACAACTCCGGGTACTTCCAGTGGCGTTTTCACGTGACTGTGCTTTCAAATATTAAGAGTTCATGCTTACAGAGCTCAGAATTGGTGTCTAAAGCCTTGGAATGATGAGAATAGTGTTCATGTTTACAATTAAGGAGTATTGGCTTTGGCGTTTTTTTGTGTGAATCAGTTAAAATGGTGACGATTCCGGTAAATACTTCTAAGCAAACTGTCTAATTTTGGTAAAACTGTTAAAATACACAATGATAGTTCCAGAAATGATTAAGAACGTGTAAGAAACACCTCAAGTACACGTAAATAGATTCTTACTACATTTACTGTCGTATTCAATCACGGAGGTTTCCAGGTGAAACCTGTGAAATGATGAAAATACTGGTAGTATTTACAAGTCCGGGTACTTCCGGTGGCAGTTTTAGGGGACTGTGCTTTCAAATATTAAGAGTTCATGCTTACGGAGCTCAGAATTGGTATCTAAAGCCTTGGAATGACAAGAATAATGTCTATGTTTACAATTAAGGACGATTGGCTTTGGCTTTTTTTTGTGTGAATCAGTTGAAATGGTGAAGATTCCGGTAAATACTTCTAAGCAAACTGTCTAATTTTGGTAAAACTGTTAAAATACACAATGATAGTTCCCAGAAATGATTAAGAACGTGTAAGAATCACCTCAAGTACACGTAAATAGATTCTTACTACATTTACTGTGGTATTCAATCACGGAGGTTTCCGGTGGAAAGTTTTGAAATGTCGAAAATACTGGTAATATTTACAACTCCGGGTACTTCCGGTGGTGTTTTCAAAGGACTGTGCTTTCAAATATTAAGAGTTCATGCTTACAGAGCTCAGAATTGCTGTCTAAAGCCTTGGAATGACGAGAATAGTGTTTATGTTTACAATTAAGGAAGATTGGCTTTGGCGTTTTTTTGTGTGAATCAGCTAAAAAGGTGACGATTCCAGTAAATACTTCTAATCAAACTGTCGAATTGTGTTAAAACTGTTAAAATACACAATGATAGTTCCCAGAAATGATTAAGAACGTGTAAGAGACACCACAAGTACACGTAAATAGATTCTTAGTACATTTACTGTCGTATTCAATCTCGCTGGTTTCCGGTGGAAAGCTGTGAAATGTCGAAAATACTGGTAATATTTACAACTCCGGGTACTTCCAGTGGCGTTTTCACGGGACTGTGCTTTCAAATATTAAGAGTTCATGTTTACAGAGCTCAGAATTGGTGTCTAAAACCTTGGAATGACGAGAATATTGTTTACGTTTACTATTAAGAAGGATTGGCTTTGGCCTTTTTTTGTGTGTGAATCAGTTAAAATGGTGACGATTCCGGTAAATACTTCTAAGCAAACTGTCTAATTTTGGTAAAACTGTTAAAATACACAATGATAGTTCCCAGAAATGATTAAGAACGTGTAAGAAACACCTCAAGTGCACGTAAATAGATTCTTACTACATTTACTGTCGTATTCAATGAGGGAGGTTTCCAGTGGAAAGCTGTGAAATGTTGAAAATACTTGTAACATTTACAACTCCGGCTACTTCCTGTGGCGTTTTCACGGGACTGTGTTTTCAAATATTAAGAGTTCATGTTTACAGAGCTCAGAATTGGTGTCTAAAGCCTTGGAATGACGAGAATAGTGTTTATGTTTACAATTAAGGAGGATTGGCTTTGTCTTTTTTTTGTGTGAATCAGTTGAAATGGTGACGATTCCGGTAAATACTTCTAAGCAAACTGTCTAATTTTGGTAATATTGTTAAAATACACAATGATAGTTCCCAGAAATGATTAAGAACGTGTAAGAAACACTCAAGTACACGTAAAAAGATTCTTACTACATTTACTGTCATATTCAAACACGGAGGTTTCCAGTGGAAAACTGTGAAATGACAAAAATACTGGTATATTTAAAACTCCGGGTACTTCCGGTGGCGTTTTCATGGGACTGTGCTTTCTAATATTAAGAGTTCATGCTTACAGAGCTCAGAATTGGTGTCTAAAGCCTTGGAATCACGATAATAGTGTTTATGTTTACAATTAAGGAGGATTGGCTTTGGCGTTTTTTTGTGTGAATCAGTTAAAATGGTGATGATAACAGTAAATACTTCTAAGCAAACTGTCTTATTGTGGTAAAACTGTTAAAATACACAATGATAGTTCCCAGAAATGATTAAGAACGTGTAAGAAACACCTCAAGTACACGTAAATAGATTCTTACTACATTTACTGTCGTATTCAATCACTGAGGTTTCCAGGTGAAAGCTGTGAAATGATGAAAATAGTGGTAGTATATACAAGTCCGGGTACTTCTGGTGGCATTTTCAGGGGACTGTGCTTTCTAATATTAAGAGTTCATGCTTACAGAGCTCAGAATTGCTGTCTAAAGCCTTGGAATGACGAGAATAGTGTTTATGTTTACAATTAAGGAGGATTGGCTTTGGAGTTTTTTTGTGTGAATCAGCTTAAAAGGTGACGATTCCAGTAAATACTTCTAATCAAACTGTCGAATTGTGTTAAAACTGTTAAAATACACAATGATAGTTCCCAGAAATGATTAAGAACGTGTAAGAGACACGACAAGTACACGTAAATAGATTCTTAGTACATTTACTGTCGTATTCAATCTCGCAGGTTTCCGGTGGAAAGCTGTGAAATGTCGAAAATACTGGTAATATTTACAACTCCGGGTACTTCCAGTGGCGTTTTCACGGGACTGTGCTTTCAAATATTAAGAATTCATGCTTATAGAGCTCAGAATTGTTGTCTAAAGCCTTGGAATGACGAGAATAGTGTTCCTGTTTACAATTCAGGAGTATTGGCTTTGGCGTTTTTTTGTGTGAATCAGTTAAAATGGTGACGATTCCGGTAAATACTTCTAAGCAAACTGTCTAATTTTGGTAAAACTGTTAAAATACACAATGATAGTTCCCAGAAATGATTAAGAACGTGTAAGAAACACCTCAAGTACACGTAAATAGATTCTTACTACATTTACTGTGGTATTCAATCACTGAGGTTTCCAGGTGAAAGCTGTGAAATGATGAAAATAGTGGTAGTATTTACAAGTAGGCACTTCTGGTGGCGTTTTCAGGGGACTGTGCTTTCTAATATTAAGAGTTCATGCTTACAAAGCTCAGAATTCGTGTCTAAAGCCTTGGAATGATGAGAATAGTCTTTATGTTTACAATTAGGGAAGATTGAATTTGGCGGTTTTTTGTGTGAATCAGCTAAAAAGGTGACAATTCCAGTAAATACTTCTAATCAAACTATCGAATTGTGTTCAAACTGTTAAAATACATAATGATAGTTCCCAGAAATGATTAAGAACGTGTAAGAAACACCACAAGTACACGTAAATAGATTCTTAGTACATTTACTGTCGTATTCAATCACGCAGGTTTCCGGTGGAAAGCTGTGAAATGTCGAAAATACTGGTAATATTTACAACTCCGGGTACTTCCAGTGGCGTTTTCACGGGACTGTGCTTTCAAATATTAAGAGTTCATGCTTACAGAGCTCAGAATTGGTGTCTAAAGCCTTGGAATGACGAGAATAGTGTTTATGTTTACAATTAAGGAGTATTGGCTTTGGCTATTTTTTGTGTGAATCAGTTGAAATGGTGAAGATTCCGGTAAATACTTCTAAGCAAACTGTCTAATTTTGGTAAACCTGTTAAAATACACAATGATAGTTCCCAGAAATGATTAAGAACGTATAAGAATCACCTCAAGTACACGTTAATAGATTCATACTACATTTACTGTGGTATTCAATCACGGAGGTTTCCGGTGGAAAGCTTTGAAATGTCGAAAATACTGGTAATATTTACAACTCCGGGTACTTCCAGTGGCGTTTTCACGTGACTGTGCTTTCAAATATTAAGAGTTCATGCTTACAGAGCTCAGAATTGGTGTCTAAAGCCTTGGAATGATGAGAATAGTGTTCATGTTTACAATTCAGGAGTATTGGCTTTGGCGTTTTTTTGTGTGAATCAGTTAAAATGGTGACGATTCCGGTAAATACTTCTAAGCAAACTGTCTAATTTTGGTAAAACTGTTAAAATACACAATGATAGTTCCAGAAATGATTAAGAACGTGTAAGAAACACCTCAAGTACACGTAAATAGATTCTTACTACATTTACTGTCGTATTCAATCACGGAGGTTTCCAGGTGAAACCTGTGAAATGATGAAAATACTGGTAGTATTTACAAGTCCGGGTACTTCCGGTGGCAGTTTTAGGGGACTGTGCTTTCAAATATTAAGAGTTCATGCTTACGGAGCTCAGAATTGGTATCTAAAGCCTTGGAATGACAAGAATAATGTCTATGTTTACAATTAAGGACGATTGGCTTTGGCTTTTTTTTGTGTGAATCAGTTGAAATGGTGAGGATTCCGGTAAATACTTCTAAGCAAACTGTCTAATTTTGGTAAAACTGTTAAAATACACAATGATAGTTCCCAGAAATGATTAAGAACGTGTAAGAATCACCTCAAGTACACGTAAATAGATTCTTACTACATTTACTGTGGTATTCAATCACGGAGGTTTCCGGTGGAAAGTTTTGAAATGTCGAAAATACTGGTAATATTTACAACTCCGGGTACTTCCGGTGGTGTTTTCAAAGGACTGTGCTTTCAAATATTAAGAGTTCATGCTTACAGAGCTCAGAATTGCTGTCTAAAGCCTTGGAATGACGAGAATAGTGTTTATGTTTACAATTAAGGAAGATTGGCTTTGGCGTTTTTTTGTGTGAATCAGCTAAAAAGGTGACGATTCCAGTAAATACTTCTAATCAAACTGTCGAATTGTGTTAAAACTGTTAAAATACACAATGATAGTTCCCAGAAATGATTAAGAACGTGTAAGAGACACGACAAGTACACGTAAATAGATTCTTAGTACATTTACTGTCGTATTCAATCTCGCAGGTTTCCGGTGGAAAGCTGTGAAATGTCGAAAATACTGGTAATATTTACAACTCCGGGTACTTCCAGTGGCGTTTTCACGGGACTGCGCTTTCAAATATTAAGAGTTCATGTTTACAGAGCTCAGAATTGGTGTCTAAAGTCTTGGAATGACGAGAATAGTGTTCATGTTTACAATTAAGGAGGATTGGCTTTGGCGTTTTTTGTGTGAATCAGTTAAAATGGTGACGATTCCGGTAAATACTTCTAAGCAAAGTGTCTAATTTTGGTAAAACTGTTAAAATACACAATGATAGTTCCCAGAAATGATTAAGAACGTGTAAGAAACACCTCAAGTACACGTAAATAGATTCTTACTACATTTACTGTCGTATTCAATCACTGAGGTTTCCAGGTGAAAGCTGTGAAATGATGAAAATAGTGGTAGTATTTACAAGTACGGGTACTTCTGGTGGCGTTTTCAGGGGACTGTGCTTTCTAATATTAAGAGTTCATGCTTACAAAGCTCAGAATTGGTGTCTAAAGCCTTGGAATGACGAGAATAGTGTTTATGTTTACAATTAGGGAAGATTGAATTTGGCGGTTTTTTGTGTGAATCAGCTAAAAAGTTGACGATTCCTGTAAATACTTCTAATCAAATTATCGAATTGTGTTCAAACTGTTAAAATACATAATGATAGTTCCCAGAAATGATTAAGAACGTGTAAGAAACACCACAAGTACACGTAAATAGATTCTTAGTACATTTACTGTCGTATTCAATCACGCAGGTTTCCGGTGGAAAGCTGTGAAATGTCGAAAATACTGGTAATATTTACAACTCCGGGTACTTCCAGTGGCGTTTTCACGGGACTGTGCTTTCAAATATTAAGAGTTCATGCTTACAGAGCTCAGAACTGGTGTCTAAAGCCTTGGAATGACGAGAATAGTGTTCCTGTTTACAATTCAGGAGTATTGGCTTTGGCGTTTTTTTGTGTGAATCAGTTAAAATGGTGACGATTCCGGTAAATACTTCTAAGCAAACTGTCTAATTTTGGTAAAACTGTTAAAATACACAATGATAGTTCCCAGAAATGATTAAGAACGTGTAAGAAACACCTCAAGTACACGTAAATAGATTCTTACTACATTTACTGTGGTATTCAATCACTGAGGTTTCCAGGTGAAAGCTGTGAAATGATGAAAATAGTGGTAGTATTTATAAGTAGGCACTTCTGGTGGCGTTTTCAGGGGACTGTGCTTTCTAATATTAAGAGTTCATGCTTACAAAGCTCAGAATTCGTGTCTAAAGCCTTGGAATGATGAGAATAGTCTTTATGTTTACAATTAGGGAAGATTGAATTTGCCGGTTTTTTGTGTGAATCAGCTAAAAAGGTGACAATTCCAGTAAATACTTCTAATCAAACTATCGAATTGTGTTCAAACTGTTAAAATACATAATGATAGTTCCCAGAAATGATTAAGAACGTGTAAGAAACACCACAAGTACACGTAAATAGATTCTTAGTACATTTACTGTCGTATTCAATCACGCAGGTTTCCGGTGGAAAGCTGTGAAATGTCGAAAATACTGGTAATATTTACAACTCCGGGTACTTCCAGTGGCGTTTTCACGGGACTGTGCTTTCAAATATTAAGAGTTCATGCTTACAGAGCTCAGAATTGGTGTCTAAAGCCTTGGAATGACGAGAATAGTGTTTATGTTTACAATTAAGGAGTATTGGCTTTGGCTATTTTTTGTGTGAATCAGTTGAAATGGTGAAGATTCCGGTAAATACTTCTAAGCAAACTGTCTAATTTTGGTAAACCTGTTAAAATACACAATGATAGTTCCCAGAAATGATTAAGAACGTATAAGAATCACCTCAAGTACACGTTAATAGATTCATACTACATTTACTGTGGTATTCAATCACGGAGGTTTCCGGTGGAAAGCTTTGAAATGTCGAAAATACTGGTAATATTTACAACTCCGGGTACTTCCAGTGGCGTTTTCACGTGACTGTGCTTTCAAATATTAAGAGTTCATGCTTACAGAGCTCAGAATTGGTGTCTAAAGCCTTGGAATGATGAGAATAGTGTTCATGTTTACAATTCAGGAGTATTGGCTTTGGCGTTTTTTTGTGTGAATCAGTTAAAATGGTGACGATTCCGGTAAATACTTCTAAGCAAACTGTCTAATTTTGGTAAAACTGTTAAAATACACAATGATAGTTCCAGAAATGATTAAGAACGTGTAAGAAACACCTCAAGTACACGTAAATAGATTCTTACTACATTTACTGTCGTATTCAATCACGGAGGTTTCCAGGTGAAACCTGTGAAATGATGAAAATACTGGTAGTATTTACAAGTCCGGGTACTTCCGGTGGCAGTTTTAGGGGACTGTGCTTTCAAATATTAAGAGTTCATGCTTACGGAGCTCAGAATTGGTATCTAAAGCCTTGGAATGACAAGAATAATGTCTATGTTTACAATTAAGGACGATTGGCTTTGGCTTTTTTTTGTGTGAATCAGTTGAAATGGTGAGGATTCCGGTAAATACTTCTAAGCAAACTGTCTAATTTTGGTAAAACTGTTAAAATACACAATGATAGTTCCCAGAAATGATTAAGAACGTGTAAGAATCACCTCAAGTACACGTAAATAGATTCTTACTACATTTACTGTGGTATTCAATCACGGAGGTTTCCGGTGGAAAGTTTTGAAATGTCGAAAATACTGGTAATATTTACAACTCCGGGTACTTCCGGTGGTGTTTTCAAAGGACTGTGCTTTCAAATATTAAGAGTTCATGCTTACAGAGCTCAGAATTGCTGTCTAAAGCCTTGGAATGACGAGAATAGTGTTTATGTTTACAATTAAGGAAGATTGGCTTTGGCGTTTTTTTGTGTGAATCAGCTAAAAAGGTGACGATTCCAGTAAATACTTCTAATCAAACTGTCGAATTGTGTTAAAACTGTTAAAATACACAATGATAGTTCCCAGAAATGATTAAGAACGTGTAAGAGACACGACAAGTACACGTAAATAGATTCTTAGTACATTTACTGTCGTATTCAATCTCGCAGGTTTCCGGTGGAAAGCTGTGAAATGTCGAAAATACTGGTAATATTTACAACTCCGGGTACTTCCAGTGGCGTTTTCACGGGACTGCGCTTTCAAATATTAAGAGTTCATGTTTACAGAGCTCAGAATTGGTGTCTAAAGTCTTGGAATGACGAGAATAGTGTTCATGTTTACAATTAAGGAGGATTGGCTTTGGCGTTTTTTGTGTGAATCAGTTAAAATGGTGACGATTCCGGTAAATACTTCTAAGCAAAGTGTCTAATTTTGGTAAAACTGTTAAAATACACAATGATAGTTCCCAGAAATGATTAAGAACGTGTAAGAAACACCTCAAGTACACGTAAATAGATTCTTACTACATTTACTGTCGTATTCAATCACTGAGGTTTCCAGGTGAAAGCTGTGAAATGATGAAAATAGTGGTAGTATTTACAAGTACGGGTACTTCTGGTGGCGTTTTCAGGGGACTGTGCTTTCTAATATTAAGAGTTCATGCTTACAAAGCTCAGAATTGGTGTCTAAAGCCTTGGAATGACGAGAATAGTGTTTATGTTTACAATTAGGGAAGATTGAATTTGGCGGTTTTTTGTGTGAATCAGCTAAAAAGTTGACGATTCCTGTAAATACTTCTAATCAAATTATCGAATTGTGTTCAAACTGTTAAAATACATAATGATAGTTCCCAGAAATGATTAAGAACGTGTAAGAAACACCACAAGTACACGTAAATAGATTCTTAGTACATTTACTGTCGTATTCAATCACGCAGGTTTCCGGTGGAAAGCTGTGAAATGTCGAAAATACTGGTAATATTTACAACTCCGGGTACTTCCAGTGGCGTTTTCACGGGACTGTGCTTTCAAATATTAAGAGTTCATGCTTACAGAGCTCAGAACTGGTGTCTAAAGCCTTGGAATGACGAGAATAGTGTTCCTGTTTACAATTCAGGAGTATTGGCTTTGGCGTTTTTTTGTGTGAATCAGTTAAAATGGTGACGATTCCGGTAAATACTTCTAAGCAAACTGTCTAATTTTGGTAAAACTGTTAAAATACACAATGATAGTTCCCAGAAATGATTAAGAACGTGTAAGAAACACCTCAAGTACACGTAAATAGATTCTTACTACATTTACTGTGGTATTCAATCACTGAGGTTTCCAGGTGAAAGCTGTGAAATGATGAAAATAGTGGTAGTATTTATAAGTAGGCACTTCTGGTGGCGTTTTCAGGGGACTGTGCTTTCTAATATTAAGAGTTCATGCTTACAAAGCTCAGAATTCGTGTCTAAAGCCTTGGAATGATGAGAATAGTCTTTATGTTTACAATTAGGGAAGATTGAATTTGGCGGTTTTTTGTGTGAATCAGCTAAAAAGGTGACAATTCCAGTAAATACTTCTAATCAAACTATCGAATTGTGTTCAAACTGTTAAAATACATAATGATAGTTCCCAGAAATGATTAAGAACGTGTAAGAAACACCACAAGTACACGTAAATAGATTCTTAGTACATTTACTGTCGTATTCAATCACGCAGGTTTCCGGTGGAAAGCTGTGAAATGTCGAAAATACTGGTAATATTTACAACTCCGGGTACTTCCAGTGGCGTTTTCACGGGACTGTGCTTTCAAATATTAAGAGTTCATGCTTACAGAGCTCAGAATTGGTGTCTAAAGCCTTGGAATGACGAGAATAGTGTTTATGTTTACAATTAAGGAGTATTGGCTTTGGCTATTTTTTGTGTGAATCAGTTGAAATGGTGAAGATTCCGGTAAATACTTCTAAGCAAACTGTCTAATTTTGGTAAACCTGTTAAAATACACAATGATAGTTCCCAGAAATGATTAAGAACGTATAAGAATCACCTCAAGTACACGTTAATAGATTCATACTACATTTACTGTGGTATTCAATCACGGAGGTTTCCGGTGGAAAGCTTTGAAATGTCGAAAATACTGGTAATATTTACAACTCCGGGTACTTCCGGTGGTGTTTTCACAGGACTGTGCTTTCAAATATTAAGAGTTCATGCTTACAGAGCTCAGAATTGCTGTCTAAAGCCTTGGAATGACGAGAATAGTGTTCATGTTTACAATTAAGGAGGATTGGCTTTGGCGTTTTTTTGTGTGAATCAGCTAAAAAGGTGACGATTCCAGGAAATACTACTAATCAAACTATCGAATTGTGTTAAAACTGTTAAAATACACAATGATAGTTCCCAGAAATGATTAAGAACGTGTAAGAAACACCACAAGTACACGTAAATAGATTCTTAGTACATTTACTGTCGTATTCAATCACGCAGGTTTCCGGTGGAAAGCTGTGAAATGTCGAAAATACTGGTAATATTTACAACTCCGGGTACTTCCAGTGGCGTTTTCATGTGACTGTGCTTTCAAATATTAAGAGTTCATGCTTACAGAGCTCAGAATTGGTGTCTAAAGCCTTGGAATGATGAGAATAGTGTTCATGTTTACAATTAAGGAGTATTGGCTTTGGCGTTTTTTTGTGTGAATCAGTTAAAATGGTGACGATTCCGGTAAATACTTCTAAGCAAACTGTCTAATTTTGGTAAAACTGTTAAAATACACAATGATAGTTCCAGAAATGATTAAGAACGTGTAAGAAACACCTCAAGTACACGTAAATAGATTCTTACTACATTTACTGTCGTATTCAATCACGGAGGTTTCCAGGTGAAACCTGTGAAATGATGAAAATACTGGTAGTATTTACAAGTCCGGGTACTTCCGGTGGCAGTTTTAGGGGACTGTGCTTTCAAATATTAAGAGTTCATGCTTACGGAGCTCAGAATTGGTATCTAAAGCCTTGGAATGACAAGAATAATGTCTATGTTTACAATTAAGGACGATTGGCTTTGGCTTTTTTTTGTGTGAATCAGTTGAAATGGTGAGGATTCCGGTAAATACTTCTAAGCAAACTGTCTAATTTTGGTAAAACTGTTAAAATACACAATGATAGTTCCCAGAAATGATTAAGAACGTGTAAGAATCACCTCAAGTACACGTAAATAGATTCTTACTACATTTACTGTGGTATTCAATCACGGAGGTTTCCGGTGGAAAGTTTTGAAATGTCGAAAATACTGGTAATATTTACAACTCCGGGTACTTCCGGTGGTGTTTTCAAAGGACTGTGCTTTCAAATATTAAGAGTTCATGCTTACAGAGCTCAGAATTGCTGTCTAAAGCCTTGGAATGACGAGAATAGTGTTTATGTTTACAATTAAGGAAGATTGGCTTTGGCGTTTTTTTGTGTGAATCAGCTAAAAAGGTGACGATTCCAGTAAATACTTCTAATCAAACTGTCGAATTGTGTTAAAACTGTTAAAATACACAATGATAGTTCCCAGAAATGATTAAGAACGTGTAAGAGACACGACAAGTACACGTAAATAGATTCTTAGTACATTTACTGTCGTATTCAATCTCGCAGGTTTCCGGTGGAAAGCTGTGAAATGTCGAAAATACTGGTAATATTTACAACTCCGGGTACTTCCAGTGGCGTTTTCACGGGACTGCGCTTTCAAATATTAAGAGTTCATGTTTACAGAGCTCAGAATTGGTGTCTAAAGTCTTGGAATGACGAGAATAGTGTTCATGTTTACAATTAAGGAGGATTGGCTTTGGCGTTTTTTGTGTGAATCAGTTAAAATGGTGACGATTCCGGTAAATACTTCTAAGCAAAGTGTCTAATTTTGGTAAAACTGTTAAAATACACAATGATAGTTCCCAGAAATGATTAAGAACGTGTAAGAAACACCTCAAGTACACGTAAATAGATTCTTACTACATTTACTGTCGTATTCAATCACTGAGGTTTCCAGGTGAAAGCTGTGAAATGATGAAAATAGTGGTAGTATTTACAAGTACGGGTACTTCTGGTGGCGTTTTCAGGGGACTGTGCTTTCTAATATTAAGAGTTCATGCTTACAAAGCTCAGAATTGGTGTCTAAAGCCTTGGAATGACGAGAATAGTGTTTATGTTTACAATTAGGGAAGATTGAATTTGGCGGTTTTTTGTGTGAATCAGCTAAAAAGTTGACGATTCCTGTAAATACTTCTAATCAAATTATCGAATTGTGTTCAAACTGTTAAAATACATAATGATAGTTCCCAGAAATGATTAAGAACGTGTAAGAAATACCACAAGTACACGTAAATAGATTCTTAGTACATTTACTGTCGTATTCAATCACGCAGGTTTCCGGTGGAAAGCTGTGAAATGTCGAAAATACTGGTAATATTTACAACTCCGGGTACTTCCAGTGGCGTTTTCACGGGACTGTGCTTTCAAATATTAAGAGTTCATGCTTACAGAGCTCAGAACTGGTGTCTAAAGCCTTGGAATGACGAGAATAGTGTTCCTGTTTACAATTCAGGAGTATTGGCTTTGGCTATTTTTTGTGTGAATCAGTTGAAATGGTGAAGATTCCGGTAAATACTTCTAAGCAAACTGTCTAATTTTGGTAAACCTGTTAAAATACACAATGATAGTTCCCAGATATGATTAAGAACGTGTACGAATCACCTCAAGTACACGTTAATAGATACATACTACATTTACTGTGGTATTCAATCACGGAGGTTTCCGGTGGAAAGCTTTGGAATGTCGAAAATACTGGTAATATTTACAACTCCGGGTACTTCCGGTGGTGTTTTCACAGGACTGTGCTTTCAAATATTAAGAGTTCATGCTTACAGAGCTCAGAATTGGTGTCTAAAGCCTTGGAATGACGAGAATAGTGTTCATGTTTACAATTAAGGAGGATTGGCTTTGGCGTTTTTTGGTGTGAATCAGCTAAAAAGGTGACGATTCCAGTAAATACTTCTAATCAAACTATCGAATTGTGTTAAAACTGTTAAAATACACAATGATAGTTCCCAGAAATGATTAAGAACGTGTAAAAAACACCACAAGTACACCTAAATAGATTCTTAGTACATTTACTGTCGTATTCAATCACGCAGGTTTCCGGCGGAAAGCTGTGAAATGTCGAAAATACTGGTAATATTTACAACTCCGGGTACTTCCGGTGGTGTTTTCACAGGACTGTGCTTTCAAATATTAAGAGTTCATGCTTACAGAGCTAGAATTGGTGTCTAAAGCCTTGGAATGACGAGAATAGTGTTCATGTTTACAATTAAGGAGTATTGGCTTTGGCGTTTTTTTGTGTGAATCAGTTAAAATGGTGACGATTCCGGTAAATACTTCTAAGCAAACTGTCTAATTTTGGTAAAACTGTTAAAATACACAATGATAGTTCCAGAAATGATTAAGCACGTGTAAGAAACACCTCAAGTACACGTAAATAGATTCTTACTACATTTACTGTCGTATTCAATCACGGAGGTTTCCAGGTGAAACCTGTGAAATGATGAAAATACTGGTAGTATTTACAAGTCCGGGTACTTCCGGTGGCAGTTTTAGGGGACTGTGCTTTCAAATATTAAGAGTTCATGCTTACGGAGCTCAGAATTGGTATCTAAAGCCTTGGAATGACAAGAATAATGTCTATGTTTACAATTAAGGACGATTGGCTTTGGCTTTTTTGTGTGTGAATCAGTTGAAATGGTGAAGATTCCGGTAAATACTTCTAAGCAAACTGTCTAATTTTGGTAAAACTGTTAAAATACACAATGATAGTTCCCAGGAATGATTAAGAACGTGTAAGAATCACCTCAAGTACACGTAAATAGATTCTTACTACATTTACTGTGGTATTCAATCACGGAGGTTTCCGGTGGAAAGTTTTGAAATGTCGAAAATACTGGAAATATTTACAACTCCGGGTACTTCCGGTGGTGTTTTCAAAGGACTGTGCTTTCAAATATTAAGAGTTCATGCTTACAGAGCTCAGAATTGCTGTCTAAAGCCTTGGAATGATGAGAATAGTCTTTATGTTTACAATTAGGGAAGATTGAATTTGGCGGTTTTTTGTGTGAATCAGCTAAAAAGGTGACAATTCCAGTAAATACTTCTAATCAAACTATCGAATTGTGTTCAAACTGTTAAAATACATAATGATAGTTCCCAGAAATGATTAAGAACGTGTAAGAAACACCACAAGTACACGTAAATAGATTCTTAGTACATTTACTGTCGTATTCAATCACGCAGGTTTCCGGTGGAAAGCTGTGAAATGTCGAAAATACTGGTAATATTTACAACTCCGGGTACTTCCAGTGGCGTTTTCACGGGACTGTGCTTTCAAATATTAAGAGTTCATGCTTACAGAGCTCAGAATTGGTGTCTAAAGCCTTGGAATGACGAGAATAGTGTTCATGTTTACAATTAAGGAGTATTGGCTTTGGCTATTTTTTGTGTGAATCAGTTGAAATGGTGAAGATTCCGGTAAATACTTCTAAGCAAACTGTCTAATTTTGGTAAACCTGTTAAAATACACAATGATAGTTCCCAGAAATGATTAAGAACGTGTAAGAATCACCTCAAGTACACGTTAATAGATTCATACTACATTTACTGTGGTATTCAATCACGGAGGTTTCCGGTGGAAAGCTTTGAAATGTTGAAAATACTGGTAATATTTACAACTCCGGGTACTTCCGGTGGTGTTTTCACAGGACTGTGCTTTCAAATATTAAGAGTTCATGCTTACAGAGCTCAGAATTGGTGTCTAAAGCCTTGGAATGACGAGAATAGTGTTCATGTTTACAATTAAGGAGGATTGGCTTTGGCGTTTTTTTGTGTGAATCAGCCAAAAAGGTGACGATTCCAGTAAATACTTCTAATCAAACTGTCGAATTGTGTTAAAACTGTTAAAATACACAATGATAGTTCCCAGAAATGATTAAGAACGTGTAAGAAACACCACAAGTACACGTAAATAGATTCTTAGTACATTTACTGTCGTATTCAATCACGCAGGTTTCCAGTGGAAAGCTGTGAAATGTCGAAAATACTGGTAATATTTACAACTCCGGGTACTTCCAGTGGCGTTTTCACGTGACTGTGCTTTCAAATATTAAGAGTTCATGCTTACAGAGCTCAGAATTGGTGTCTAAAGCCTTGGAATGACGAGAATAGTGTTCATGTTTACAATTAAGGAGTATTGGCTTTGGCGTTTTTTTGTGTGAATCAGTTAAAATGGTGACGATTCCGGTAAATACTTCTAAGCAAACTGTCTAATTTTGGTAAAACTGTTAAAATACACAATGATAGTTCCAGAAATGATTAAGCACGTGTAAGAAACACCTCAAGTACACGTAAATAGATTCTTACTACATTTACTGTCGTATTCAATCACGGAGGTTTCCAGGTGAAAGCTGTGAAATGATGAAAATAGTGGTAGTATTTACAAGTACGGGTACTTCTGGTGGCGTTTTCAGGGGACTGTGCTTTCTAATATTAAGAGTTCATGCTTACAAAGCTCAGAATTGCTGTCTAAAGCCTTGGAATGACGAGAATAGTGTTTATGTTTACAATTAGGGAAGATTGAATTTGGCGGTTTTTTGTGTGAATCAGCTAAAAAGGTGACGATTCCAGTAAATACTTCTAATCAAATTATCGAATTGTGTTCAAACTGTTAAAATACATAATGATAGTTCCCAGAAATGATTAAGAACGTGTAAGAAACACCACAAGTACACGTAAATAGATTCTTAGTACATTTACTGTCGTATTCAATCACGCAGGTTTCCGGTGGAAAGCTGTGAAATGTCGAAAATACTGGTAATATTTACAACTCCGGGTACTTCCAGTGGCGTTTTCACGGGACTGTGCTTTCAAATATTAAGAGTTCATGCTTACAGAGCTCAGAACTGGTGTCTAAAGCCTTGGAATGACGAGAATAGTGTTCATGTTTACAATTAAGGAGTATTGGTTTTGGCTATTTTTTGTGTGAATCAGTTGAAATGGTGAAGATTCCGGTAAATACTTCTAAGCAAACTGTCTAATTTTGGTAAACCTGTTAAAATACACAATGATAGTTCCCAGATATGATTAAGAACGTGTACGAATCACCTCAAGTACACGTTAATAGATTCATACTACATTTACTGTGGTATTCAATCACGGAGGTTTCCGGTGGAAATCTTTGAAATGTCGAAAATACTGGTAATATTTACAACTCCGGGTACTTCCGGTGGTGTTTTCACAGGACTGTGCTTTCAAATATTAAGAGTTCAGGCTTACAGAGCTCAGAATTGCTGTCTAAAATCTTGGAATGACGAGAATAGTGTTCATGTTTACAATTAAGGAGGATTGGCTT
The DNA here is from genome assembly GCF_963259705.1 of Myotis daubentonii. Taxonomy (NCBI): domain Eukaryota; kingdom Metazoa; phylum Chordata; class Mammalia; order Chiroptera; family Vespertilionidae; genus Myotis; species Myotis daubentonii. The sequence continues at coordinate 67,834 of NW_026775492.1, read as the reverse complement.
TGGCGTTTTTTTGTGTGAATCAGCTAAAAAGGTGACGATTCCAGTAAATACTTCTAATCAAACTATCGAATTGTGTTAAAACTGTTAAAATACACAATGATAGTTCCCAGAAATGATTAAGAACGTGTAAAAAACACCACAAGTACACGTAAATAGATTCTTAGTACATTTACTGTCGTATTCAATCACGCAGGTTTCCGGTGGAAAGCTGTGAAATGTCGAAAATACTGGTAATATTTACAACTCCGGGTACTTCCAGTGGCGTTTTCACGGGACTGTGCTTTCAAATATTAAGAGTTCATGCTTACAGAGCTCAGAATTGGTGTCTAAAGCCTTGGAATGACGAGAATAGTGTTCATGTTTACAATTAAGGAGTATTGGCTTTGGCGTTTTTTTGTGTGAATCAGTTAAAATGGTGACGATTCCGGTAAATACTTCTAAGCAAACTGTCTAATTTTGGTAAAACTGTTAAAATACACAATGATAGTTCCAGAAATGATTAAGAACGTGTAAGAAACACCTCAAGTACACGTAAATAGATTCTTACTACATTTACTGTCGTATTCAATCACGGAGGTTTCCAGGTGAAACCTGTGAAATGATGAAAATACTGGTAGTATTTACAAGTCCGGGTACTTCCGGTGGCAGTTTTAGGGGACTGTGCTTTCAAATATTAAGAGTTCATGCTTACGGAGCTCAGAATTGGTATCTAAAGCCTTGGAATGACAAGAATAATGTCTATGTTTACAATTAAGGACGATTGGCTTTGGCTTTTTTTTGTGTGAATCAGTTGAAATGGTGAGGATTCCGGTAAATACTTCTAAGCAAACTGTCTAATTTTGGTAAAACTGTTAAAATACACAATGATAGTTCCCAGAAATGATTAAGAACGTGTAAGAATCACCTCAAGTACACGTAAATAGATTCTTACTACATTTACTGTGGTATTCAATCACGGAGGTTTCCGGTGGAAAGTTTTGAAATGTCGAAAATACTGGTAATATTTACAACTCCGGGTACTTCCGGTGGTGTTTTCAAAGGACTGTGCTTTCAAATATTAAGAGTTCATGCTTACAGAGCTCAGAATTGCTGTCTAAAGCCTTGGAATGACGAGAATAGTGTTTATGTTTACAATTAAGGAAGATTGGCTTTGGCGTTTTTTTGTGTGAATCAGCTAAAAAGGTGACGATTCCAGTAAATACTTCTAATCAAACTGTCGAATTGTGTTAAAACTGTTAAAATACACAATGATAGTTCCCAGAAATGATTAAGAACGTGTAAGAGACACGACAAGTACACGTAAATAGATTCTTAGTACATTTACTGTCGTATTCAATCTCGCAGGTTTCCGGTGGAAAGCTGTGAAATGTCGAAAATACTGGTAATATTTACAACTCCGGGTACTTCCAGTGGCGTTTTCACGGGACTGCGCTTTCAAATATTAAGAGTTCATGTTTACAGAGCTCAGAATTGGTGTCTAAAGTCTTGGAATGACGAGAATAGTGTTCATGTTTACAATTAAGGAGGATTGGCTTTGGCGTTTTTTGTGTGAATCAGTTAAAATGGTGACGATTCCGGTAAATACTTCTAAGCAAAGTGTCTAATTTTGGTAAAACTGTTAAAATACACAATGATAGTTCCCAGAAATGATTAAGAACGTGTAAGAAACACCTCAAGTACACGTAAATAGATTCTTACTACATTTACTGTCGTATTCAATCACTGAGGTTTCCAGGTGAAAGCTGTGAAATGATGAAAATAGTGGTAGTATTTACAAGTACGGGTAATTCTGGTGGCGTTTTCAGGGGACTGTGCTTTCTAATATTAAGAGTTCATGCTTACAAAGCTCAGAATTGGTGTCTAAAGCCTTGGAATGACGAGAATAGTGTTTATGTTTACAATTAGGGAAGATTGAATTTGGCGGTTTTTTGTGTGAATCAGCTAAAAAGTTGACGATTCCTGTAAATACTTCTAATCAAATTATCGAATTGTGTTCAAACTGTTAAAATACATAATGATAGTTCCCAGAAATGATTAAGAACGTGTAAGAAATACCACAAGTACACGTAAATAGATTCTTAGTACATTTACTGTCGTATTCAATCACGCAGGTTTCCGGTGGAAAGCTGTGAAATGTCGAAAATACTGGTAATATTTACAACTCCGGGTACTTCCAGTGGCGTTTTCACGGGACTGTGCTTTCAAATATTAAGAGTTCATGCTTACAGAGCTCAGAACTGGTGTCTAAAGCCTTGGAATGACGAGAATAGTGTTCCTGTTTACAATTCAGGAGTATTGGCTTTGGCTATTTTTTGTGTGAATCAGTTGAAATGGTGAAGATTCCGGTAAATACTTCTAAGCAAACTGTCTAATTTTGGTAAACCTGTTAAAATACACAATGATAGTTCCCAGATATGATTAAGAACGTGTACGAATCACCTCAAGTACACGTTAATAGATACATACTACATTTACTGTGGTATTCAATCACGGAGGTTTCCGGTGGAAAGCTTTGAAATGTCGAAAATACTGGTAATATTTACAACTCCGGGTACTTCCGGTGGTGTTTTCACAGGACTGTGCTTTCAAATATTAAGAGTTCATGCTTACAGAGCTCAGAATTGGTGTCTAAAGCCTTGGAATGACGAGAATAGTGTTCATGTTTACAATTAAGGAGGATTGGCTTTGGCGTTTTTTGGTGTGAATCAGCTAAAAAGGTGACGATTCCAGTAAATACTTCTAATCAAACTATCGAATTGTGTTAAAACTGTTAAAATACACAATGATAGTTCCCAGAAATGATTAAGAACGTGTAAAAAACACCACAAGTACACCTAAATAGATTCTTAGTACATTTACTGTCGTATTCAATCACGCAGGTTTCCGGCGGAAAGCTGTGAAATGTCGAAAATACTGGTAATATTTACAACTCCGGGTACTTCCGGTGGTGTTTTCACAGGACTGTGCTTTCAAATATTAAGAGTTCATGCTTACAGAGCTAGAATTGGTGTCTAAAGCCTTGGAATGACGAGAATAGTGTTCATGTTTACAATTAAGGAGTATTGGCTTTGGCGTTTTTTTGTGTGAATCAGTTAAAATGGTGACGATTCCGGTAAATACTTCTAAGCAAACTGTCTAATTTTGGTAAAACTGTTAAAATACACAATGATAGTTCCAGAAATGATTAAGCACGTGTAAGAAACACCTCAAGTACACGTAAATAGATTCTTACTACATTTACTGTCGTATTCAATCACGGAGGTTTCCAGGTGAAACCTGTGAAATGATGAAAATACTGGTAGTATTTACAAGTCCGGGTACTTCCGGTGGCAGTTTTAGGGGACTGTGCTTTCAAATATTAAGAGTTCATGCTTACGGAGCTCAGAATTGGTATCTAAAGCCTTGGAATGACAAGAATAGTGTTCATGTTTACAATTAAGGAGTATTGGCTTTGGCTTTTTTGTGTGTGAATCAGTTGAAATGGTGAAGATTCCGGTAAATACTTCTAAGCAAACTGTCTAATTTTGGTAAAACTGTTAAAATACACAATGATAGTTCCCAGGAATGATTAAGAACGTGTAAGAATCACCTCAAGTACACGTAAATAGATTCTTACTACATTTACTGTGGTATTCAATCACGGAGGTTTCCGGTGGAAAGTTTTGAAATGTCGAAAATACTGGAAATATTTACAACTCCGGGTACTTCCGGTGGTGTTTTCAAAGGACTGTGCTTTCAAATATTAAGAGTTCATGCTTACAGAGCTCAGAATTGCTGTCTAAAGCCTTGGAATGATGAGAATAGTCTTTATGTTTACAATTAGGGAAGATTGAATTTGGCGGTTTTTTGTGTGAATCAGCTAAAAAGGTGACAATTCCAGTAAATACTTCTAATCAAACTATCGAATTGTGTTCAAACTGTTAAAATACATAATGATAGTTCCCAGAAATGATTAAGAACGTGTAAGAAACACCACAAGTACACGTAAATAGATTCTTAGTACATTTACTGTCGTATTCAATCACGCAGGTTTCCGGTGGAAAGCTGTGAAATGTCGAAAATACTGGTAATATTTACAACTCCGGGTACTTCCAGTGGCGTTTTCACGGGACTGTGCTTTCAAATATTAAGAGTTCATGCTTACAGAGCTCAGAATTGGTGTCTAAAGCCTTGGAATGACGAGAATAGTGTTCATGTTTACAATTAAGGAGTATTGGCTTTGGCTATTTTTTGTGTGAATCAGTTGAAATGGTGAAGATTCCGGTAAATACTTCTAAGCAAACTGTCTAATTTTGGTAAACCTGTTAAAATACACAATGATAGTTCCCAGAAATGATTAAGAACGTGTAAGAATCACCTCAAGTACACGTTAATAGATTCATACTACATTTACTGTGGTATTCAATCACGGAGGTTTCCGGTGGAAAGCTTTGAAATGTTGAAAATACTGGTAATATTTACAACTCCGGGTACTTCCGGTGGTGTTTTCACAGGACTGTGCTTTCAAATATTAAGAGTTCATGCTTACAGAGCTCAGAATTGGTGTCTAAAGCCTTGGAATGACGAGAATAGTGTTCATGTTTACAATTAAGGAGGATTGGCTTTGGCGTTTTTTTGTGTGAATCAGCCAAAAAGGTGACGATTCCAGTAAATACTTCTAATCAAACTATCGAATTGTGTTAAAACTGTTAAAATACACAATGATAGTTCCCAGAAATGATTAAGAACGTGTAAGAAACACCACAAGTACACGTAAATAGATTCTTAGTACATTTACTGTCGTATTCAATCACGCAGGTTTCCAGTGGAAAGCTGTGAAATGTCGAAAATACTGGTAATATTTACAACTCCGGGTACTTCCAGTGGCGTTTTCACGTGACTGTGCTTTCAAATATTAAGAGTTCATGCTTACAGAGCTCAGAATTGGTGTCTAAAGCCTTGGAATGACGAGAATAGTGTTCATGTTTACAATTAAGGAGTATTGGCTTTGGCGTTTTTTTGTGTGAATCAGTTAAAATGGTGACGATTCCGGTAAATACTTCTAAGCAAACTGTCTAATTTTGGTAAAACTGTTAAAATACACAATGATAGTTCCAGAAATGATTAAGCACGTGTAAGAAACACCTCAAGTACACGTAAATAGATTCTTACTACATTTACTGTCGTATTCAATCACGGAGGTTTCCAGGTGAAAGCTGTGAAATGATGAAAATAGTGGTAGTATTTACAAGTACGGGTACTTCTGGTGGCGTTTTCAGGGGACTGTGCTTTCTAATATTAAGAGTTCATGCTTACAAAGCTCAGAATTGCTGTCTAAAGCCTTGGAATGACGAGAATAGTGTTTATGTTTACAATTAGGGAAGATTGAATTTGGCGGTTTTTTGTGTGAATCAGCTAAAAAGGTGACGATTCCAGTAAATACTTCTAATCAAATTATCGAATTGTGTTCAAACTGTTAAAATACATAATGATAGTTCCCAGAAATGATTAAGAACGTGTAAGAAACACCACAAGTACACGTAAATAGATTCTTAGTACATTTACTGTCGTATTCAATCACGCAGGTTTCCGGTGGAAAGCTGTGAAATGTCGAAAATACTGGTAATATTTACAACTCCGGGTACTTCCAGTGGCGTTTTCACGGGACTGTGCTTTCAAATATTAAGAGTTCATGCTTACAGAGCTCAGAACTGGTGTCTAAAGCCTTGGAATGACGAGAATAGTGTTCATGTTTACAATTAAGGAGTATTGGTTTTGGCTATTTTTTGTGTGAATCAGTTGAAATGGTGAAGATTCCGGTAAATACTTCTAAGCAAACTGTCTAATTTTGGTAAACCTGTTAAAATACACAATGATAGTTCCCAGATATGATTAAGAACGTGTACGAATCACCTCAAGTACACGTTAATAGATTCATACTACATTTACTGTGGTATTCAATCACGGAGGTTTCCGGTGGAAATCTTTGAAATGTCGAAAATACTGGTAATATTTACAACTCCGGGTACTTCCGGTGGTGTTTTCACAGGACTGTGCTTTCAAATATTAAGAGTTCAGGCTTACAGAGCTCAGAATTGCTGTCTAAAATCTTGGAATGACGAGAATAGTGTTCATGTTTACAATTAAGGAGGATTGGCTTTGGCGTTTTTTTGTGTGAATCAGCTAAAAAGGTGACGATTCCAGTAAATACTTCTAATCAAACTATCGAATTGTGTTAAAACTGTTAAAATACACAATGATAGTTCCCAGAAATGATTAAGAACGTGTAAAAAACACCACAAGTACACGTAAATAGATTCTTAGTACATTTACTGTCGTATTCAATCACGCAGGTTTCCGGTGGAAAGCTGTGAAATGTCGAAAATACTGGTAATATTTACAACTCCGGGTACTTCCAGTGGCGTTTTCACGGGACTGTGCTTTCAAATATTAAGAGTTCATGCTTACAGAGCTCAGAATTGGTGTCTAAAGCCTTGGAATGACGAGAATAGTGTTCATGTTTACAATTAAGGAGTATTGGCTTTGGCTTTTTTTTGTGTGAAGCAGTTGAAATGGTGAAGATTCCGGTAAATACTTCTAAGCAAACTGTCTAATTTTGGTAAACCTGTTAAAATACACAATGATAGTTCCCAGAAATGATTAAGAACGTGTAAGAATCACCTCAAGTACACGTTAATAGATTCATACTACATTTACTGTGGTATTCAATCACGGAGGTTTCCGGTGGAAAGCTTTGAAATGTCGAAAATACTGGTAATATTTACAACTCCGGGTACTTCCGGTGGTGTTTTCACAGGACTGTGCTTTCAAATATTAAGAGTTCATGCTTACAGAGCTCAGAATTGGTGTCTAAAGCCTTGGAATGACGAGAATAGTGTTCATGTTTACAATTAAGGAGGATTGGCTTTGGCGTTTTTTTGTGTGAATCAGCTAAAAAGGTGACGATTCCAGTAAATACTTCTAATCAAACTATCGAATTGTGTTAAAACTGTTAAAATACACAATGATAGTTCCCAGAAATGATTAAGAACGTGTAAGAAACACCACAAGTACACGTAAATAGATTCTTAGTACATTTACTGTCGTATTCAATCACGCAGGTTTCCGGCGGAAAGCTGTGAAATGTCGAAAATACTGGTAATATTTACAACTCCGGGTACTTCCAGTGGCGTTTTCACGTGACTGTGCTTTCATATATTAAGAGTTCATGCTTACAGAGCTCAGAATTGGTGTCTAAAGCCTTGGAATGACGAGAATAGTGTTCATGTTTACAATTAAGGAGTATTGGCTTTGGCGTTTTTTTGTGTGAATCAGTTAAAATGGTGACGATTCCGGTAAATACTTCTAAGCAAAGTGTCTAATTTTGGTAAACCTGTTAAAATACACAATGATAGTTCCCAGAAATGATTAAGAACGTGTAAGAAACACCTCAAGTACACGTAAATAGATTCTTACTACATTTACTGTCGTATTCAATCACTGAGGTTTCCAGGTGAAAGCTGTGAAATGATGAAAATAGTGGTAGTATTTACAAGTACGGGTACTTCCAGTGGCGTTTTCACGGGACTGTGCTTTCAAATATTAAGAGTTCATGTTTACAGAGCTCAGAATTGGTGTCTAAAGCCTTGGAATGACGAGAATAGTGTTCATGTTTACAATTAAGGAGTATTGGCTTTGGCGTTTTTTTGTGTGAATCAGTTAAAATGGTGACGATTCCGGTAAATACTTCTAAGCAAAGTGTCTAATTTTGGTAAAACTGTTAAAATACACAATGATAGTTCCCAGAAATGATTAAGAACGTGTAAGAAACACCTCAAGTACACGTAAATAGATTCTTACTACATTTACTGTCGTATTCAATCACTGAGGTTTCCAGGTGAAAGCTGTGAAATGATGAAAATAGTGGTAGTATTTACAAGTACGGGTACTTCTGGTGGCGTTTTCAGGGGACTGTGCTTTCTAATATTAAGAGTTCATGCTTACAAAGCTCAGAATTGCTGTCTAAAGCCTTGGAATGACGAGAATAGTGTTTATGTTTACAATTAGGGAAGATTGAATTTGGCGGTTTTTTGTGTGAATCAGCTAAAAAGGTGACGATTCCAGTAAATACTTCTAATCAAATTATCGAATTGTGTTCAAACTGTTAAAATACATAATGATAGTTCCCAGAAATGATTAAGAACGTGTAAGAAACACCACAAGTACACGTAAATAGATTCTTAGTACATTTACTGTCGTATTCAATCACGCAGGTTTCCGGTGGAAAGCTGTGAAATGTCGAAAATACTGGTAATATTTACAACTCCGGGTACTTCCAGTGGCGTTTTCACGGGACTGTGCTTTCAAATATTAAGAGTTCATGCTTACAGAGCTCAGAACTGGTGTCTAAAGCCTTGGAATGACGAGAATAGTGTTCATGTTTACAATTAAGGAGTATTGGTTTTGGCTATTTTTTGTGTGAATCAGTTGAAATGGTGAAGATTCCGGTAAATACTTCTAAGCAAACTGTCTAATTTTGGTAAACCTGTTAAAATACACAATGATAGTTCCCAGATATGATTAAGAACGTGTACGAATCACCTCAAGTACACGTTAATAGATTCATACTACATTTACTGTGGTATTCAATCACGGAGGTTTCCGGTGGAAATCTTTGAAATGTCGAAAATACTGGTAATATTTACAACTCCGGGTACTTCCGGTGGTGTTTTCACAGGACTGTGCTTTCAAATATTAAGAGTTCAGGCTTACAGAGCTCAGAATTGCTGTCTAAAATCTTGGAATGACGAGAATAGTGTTCATGTTTACAATTAAGGAGGATTGGCTTTGGCGTTTTTTTGTGTGAATCAGCTAAAAAGGTGACGATTCCAGTAAATACTTCTAATCAAACTATCGAATTGTGTTAAAACTGTTAAAATACACAATGATAGTTCCCAGAAATGATTAAGAACGTGTAAAAAACACCACAAGTACACGTAAATAGATTCTTAGTACATTTACTGTCGTATTCAATCACGCAGGTTTCCGGTGGAAAGCTGTGAAATGTCGAAAATACTGGTAATATTTACAACTCCGGGTACTTCCAGTGGCGTTTTCACGGGACTGTGCTTTCAAATATTAAGAGTTCATGCTTACAGAGCTCAGAATTGGTGTCTAAAGCCTTGGAATGACGAGAATAGTGTTCATGTTTACAATTAAGGAGTATTGGCTTTGGCTTTTTTTTGTGTGAAGCAGTTGAAATGGTGAAGATTCCGGTAAATACTTCTAAGCAAACTGTCTAATTTTGGTAAACCTGTTAAAATACACAATGATAGTTCCCAGAAATGATTAAGAACGTGTAAGAATCACCTCAAGTACACGTTAATAGATTCATACTACATTTACTGTGGTATTCAATCACGGAGGTTTCCGGTGGAAAGCTTTGAAATGTCGAAAATACTGGTAATATTTACAACTCCGGGTACTTCCGGTGGTGTTTTCACAGGACTGTGCTTTCAAATATTAAGAGTTCATGCTTACAGAGCTCAGAATTGGTGTCTAAAGCCTTGGAATGACGAGAATAGTGTTCATGTTTACAATTAAGGAGGATTGGCTTTGGCGTTTTTTTGTGTGAATCAGCTAAAAAGGTGACGATTCCAGTAAATACTTCTAATCAAACTATCGAATTGTGTTAAAACTGTTAAAATACACAATGATAGTTCCCAGAAATGATTAAGAACGTGTAAGAAACACCACAAGTACACGTAAATAGATTCTTAGTACATTTACTGTCGTATTCAATCACGCAGGTTTCCGGCGGAAAGCTGTGAAATGTCGAAAATACTGGTAATATTTACAACTCCGGGTACTTCCAGTGGCGTTTTCACGTGACTGTGCTTTCATATATTAAGAGTTCATGCTTACAGAGCTCAGAATTGGTGTCTAAAGCCTTGGAATGACGAGAATAGTGTTCATGTTTACAATTAAGGAGTATTGGCTTTGGCGTTTTTTTGTGTGAATCAGTTAAAATGGTGACGATTCCGGTAAATACTTCTAAGCAAAGTGTCTAATTTTGGTAAACCTGTTAAAATACACAATGATAGTTCCCAGAAATGATTAAGAACGTGTAAGAAACACCTCAAGTACACGTAAATAGATTCTTACTACATTTACTGTCGTATTCAATCACTGAGGTTTCCAGGTGAAAGCTGTGAAATGATGAAAATAGTGGTAGTATTTACAAGTACGGGTACTTCTGGTGGCGTTTTCAGGGGACTGTGCTTTCTAATATTAAGAGTTCATGCTTACAAAGCTCAGAATTGCTGTCTAAAGCCTTGGAATGACGAGAATAGTGTTTATGTTTACAATTAGGGAAGATTGAATTTGGCGGTTTTTTGTGTGAATCAGCTAAAAAGGTGACGATTCCAGTAAATACTTCTAATCAAATTATCGAATTGTGTTCAAACTGTTAAAATACATAATGATAGTTCCCAGAAATGATTAAGAACGTGTAAGAAACACCACAAGTACACGTAAATAGATTCTTAGTACATTTACTGTCGTATTCAATCACGCAGGTTTCCGGTGGAAAGCTGTGAAATGTCGAAAATACTGGTAATATTTACAACTCCGGGTACTTCCAGTGGCGTTTTCACGGGACTGTGCTTTCAAATATTAAGAGTTCATGCTTACAGAGCTCAGAACTGGTGTCTAAAGCCTTGGAATGACGAGAATAGTGTTCATGTTTACAATTAAGGAGTATTGGTTTTGGCTATTTTTTGTGTGAATCAGTTGAAATGGTGAAGATTCCGGTAAATACTTCTAAGCAAAGTGTCTAATTTTGGTAAAACTGTTAAAATACACAATGATAGTTCCCAGAAATGATTAAGAACGTGTGAGAAACACCTCAAGTACACGTAAATAGATTCTTACTACATTTACTGTCGTATTCAATCACTGAGGTTTCCAGGTGAAAGCTGTGAAATGATGAAAATAGTGGTAGTATTTACAAGTACGGGTACTTCTGGTGGCGTTTTCAGGGGACTGTGCTTTCTAATATTAAGAGTTCATGCTTACAAAGCTCAGAATTGCTGTCTAAAGCCTTGGAATGACGAGAATAGTGTTTATGTTTACAATTAGGGAAGATTGAATTTGGCGGTTTTTTGTGTGAATCAGCTAAAAAGGTGACGATTCCAGTAAATACTTCTAATCAAATTATCGAATTGTGTTCAAACTGTTAAAATACATAATGATAGTTCCCAGAAATGATTAAGAACGTGTAAGAAACACCACAAGTACACGTAAATAGATTCTTAGTACATTTACTGTCGTATTCAATCACGCAGGTTTCCGGTGGAAAGCTGTGAAATGTCGAAAATACTGGTAATATTTACAACTCCGGGTACTTCCAGTGGCGTTTTCACGGGACTGTGCTTTCAAATATTAAGAGTTCATGCTTACAGAGCTCAGAACTGGTGTCTAAAGCCTTGGAATGACGAGAATAGTGTTCATGTTTACAATTAAGGAGTATTGGTTTTGGCTATTTTTTGTGTGAATCAGTTGAAATGGTGAAGATTCCGGTAAATACTTCTAAGCAAACTGTCTAATTTTGGTAAACCTGTTAAAATACACAATGATAGTTCCCAGATATGATTAAGAACGTGTACGAATCACCTCAAGTACACGTTAATAGATTCATACTACATTTACTGTGGTATTCAATAACGGAGGTTTCCGGTGGAAATCTTTGAAATGTCGAAAATACTGGTAATATTTACAACTCCGGGTACTTCCGGTGGTGTTTTCACAGGACTGTGCTTTCACATATTAAGAGTTCAGGCTTACAGAGCTCAGAATTGCTGTCTAAAATCTTGGAATGACGAGAATAGTGTTTATGTTTACAATTAAGGAGGATTGGCTTTGGCGTTTTTTTGTGTGAATCAGCTAAAAAGGTGACGATTCCAGTAAATACTTCTAATCAAACTATCGAATTGTGTTAAAACTGTTAAAATACACAATGATAGTTCCCAGAAATGATTAAGAACGTGTAAAAAACACCACAAGTACACGTAAATAGATTCTTAGTACATTTACTGTCGTATTCAATCACGCAGGTTTCCGGTGGAAAGCTGTGAAATGTCGAAAATACTGGTAATATTTACAACTCCGGGTACTTCCAGTGGCGTTTTCACGGGACTGTGCTTTCAAATATTAAGAGTTCATGCTTACAGAGCTCAGAATTGGTGTCTAAAGCCTTGGAATGACGAGAATAGTGTTCATGTTTACAATTAAGGAGTATTGGCTTTGGCTTTTTTTTGTGTGAAGCAGTTGAAATGGTGAAGATTCCGGTAAATACTTCTAAGCAAACTGTCTAATTTTGGTAAACCTGTTAAAATACACAATGATAGTTCCCAGAAATGATTAAGAACGTGTACGAATCACCTCAAGTACACGTTAATAGATTCATACTACATTTACTGTGGTATTCAATCACGGAGGTTTCCGGTGGAAAGCTTTGAAATGTCGAAAATACTGGTAATATTTACAACTCCGGGTACTTCCGGTGGTGTTTTCACAGGACTGTGCTTTCAAATATTAAGAGTTCATGCTTACAGAGCTCAGAATTGGTGTCTAAAGCCTTGGAATGACGAGAATAGTGTTCATGTTTACAATTAAGGAGTATTGGCTTTGGCGTTTTTTTGTGTGAATCAGTTAAAATGGTGACGATTCCGGTAAATACTTCTAAGCAAACTGTCTAATTTTGGTAAAACTGTTAAAATACACAATGATAGTTCCAGAAATGATTAAGCAAGTGTAAGAAACACCTCAAGTACACGTAAATAGACTCTTACTACATTTACTGTCGTATTCAATCACGGAGGTTTCCAGGTGAAACCTGTGAAATGATGAAAATACTGGTAGTATTTACAAGTCCGGGTACTTCCGGTGGCAGTTTTAGGGGACTGTGCTTTCAAATATTAAGAGTTCATGCTTACGGAGCTCAGAATTGGTATCTAAAGCCTTGGAATGACAAGAATAGTGTTCATGTTTACAATTAAGGAGTATTGGCTTTGGCTATTTTTTGTGTGAATCAGTTGAAATGGTGAAGATTCCGGTAAATACTTCTAAGCAAACTGTCTAATTTTGGTAAAACTGTTAAAATACACAATGATAGTTCCCAGAAATGATTAAGAACGTGTAAGAATCACCTCAAGTACACGTTAATAGATTCATACTACATTTACTGTGGTATTCAATCACGGAGGTTTCCGGTGGAAAGCTTTGAAATGTCGAAAATACTGGTAATATTTACAACTCCGGGTACTTCCGGTGGTGTTTTCACAGGACTGTGCTTTCAAATATTAAGAGTTCATGCTTACAGAGCTCAGAATTGGTGTCTAAAGCCTTGGAATGACGAGAATAGTGTTTATGTTTACAATTAAGGAAGATTGGCTTTGGCGTTTTTTTGTGTGAATCAGCTGAAAAGGTGACGATTCCAGTAAATACTTCTAATCAAACTGTCGAATTGTGTTAAAATACACAATGATAGTTCCCAGAAATGATTAAGAACGTGTAAGAGACACCACAAGTACACGTAAATAGATTCTTAGTACATTTACTGTCGTATTCAATCTCGCAGGTTTCCGGTGGAAAGCTGTGAAATGTCGAAAATACTGGTAATATTTACAACTCCGGGTACTTCCAGTGGCGTTTTCACGGGACTGTGCTTTCAAATATTAAGAGTTCATGCTTACAGAGCTCGGAATTGGTGTCTAAAGCCTTGGAATGACGAGAATAGTGTTCATGTTTACAATTAAGGAGTATTGGCTTTGGCTTTTTTTTGTGTGAATCAGTTGAAATGGTGAAGATTCCGGTAAATACTTCTAAGCAAACTGTCTAATTTTGGTAAACCTGTTAAAATACACAATGATAGTTCCCAGAAATGATTAAGAACGTGTAAGAATCACCTCAAGTACACGTTAATAGATTCATACTACATTTACTGTGGTATTCAATCACGGAGGTTTCCGGTGGAAAGCTTTGAAATGTCGAAAATACTGGTAATATTTACAACTCCGGGTACTTCCGGTGGTGTTTTCACAGGACTGTGCTTTCAAATATTAAGAGTTCATGTTTACAGAGCTCAGAATTGCTGTCTAAAGCCTTGGAATGACGAGAATAGTGTTCATGTTTACAATTAAGGAGGATTGGCTTTGGCGTTTTTTTGTGTGAATCAGCTAAAAAGGTGACGATTCCAGTAAATACTTCTAATCAAACTATCGAATTGTGTTAAAACTGTTAAAATACACAATGATAGTTCCCAGAAATGATTAAGAACGTGTAAGAAACACCACAAGTACACGTAAATAGATTCTTAGTACATTTACTGTCGAATTCAATCACGCAGGTTTCCGGCGAAAGCTGTGAAATGTCGAAAATACTGGTAATATTTACAACTCCGGGTACTTCCAGTGGCGTTTTCACGTGACTGTGCTTTCAAATATTAAGAGTTCATGCTAACAGAGCTCAGAATTGGTGTCTAAAGCCTTGGAATGACAAGAATAGTGTTCATGTTTACAATTAAGGAGTATTGGCTTTGGCGTTTTTTTGTGTGAATCAGTTAAAATGGTGCCGATTCCGGTAAATACTTCTAAGCAAACTGTCTAATTTTGGTAAAACTGTTAAAATACACAATGATAGTTCCAGAAATGATTAAGCACGTGTAAGAAACACCTCAAGTACACGTAAATAGATTCTTACTACATTTACTGTCGTATACAATCACGTAGGTTTCCAGGTGAAACCTGTGAAATGATGAAAATACTGGTAGTATTTACAAGTCCGGGTACTTCCGGTGGCAGTTTTAGGGGACTGTGCTTTCAAATATTAAGAGTTCATGCTTACGGAGCTCAGAATTGGTATCTAAAGCCTTGGAATGACAAGAATAATGTCTATGTTTACAATTAAGGACGAATGGCTTTGGCTTTTTTTTGTGTGAATCAGTTGAAATGTTGAAGATTCCGGTAAATACTTCTAAGCAAACTGTCTAATTTTGGTAAAACTGTTAAAATACACAATGATAGTTCCCAGAAATGATTAAGAACGTGCAAGAATCACCTCAAGTACACGTAAATAGATTCTTAGTACATTTACTGTCGAATTCAATCACGCAGGTTTCCGGCGGAAAGCTGTGAAATGTCGAAAATACTGGTAATATTTACAACTCCGGGTACTTCCAGTGGCGTTTTCACGTGACTGTGCTTTCAAATATTAAGAGTTCATGCTTACAGAGCTCAGAGTTGGTGTCTAAAGCCTTGGAATGAGGAGAATAGTGTTCATGTTTACAATTAAGGAGTATTGGCTTTGGCGTTTTTTTGTGTGAATCAGTTAAAATGGTGACGATTCCGGTAAATACTTCTAAGCAAAGTGTCTAATTTTGGTAAAACTGTTAAAATACACAATGATAGTTCCAGAAATGATTAAGAACGTGTAAGAAACACCTCAAGTACACGTAAATAGATTCTTACTACATTTACTGTCGTATTCAATCACTGAGGTTTCCAGGTGTAAGCTGTGAAATGATGAAAATAGTGGTAGTATTTACAAGTACGGGTACTTCTGGTGGCGTTTTCAGGGGACTGTGCTTTCTAATATTAAGAGTTCATGCTTACAAAGCTCAGAATTGCTGTCTAAAGCCTTGGAATGACGAGAATAGTGTTTATGTTTACAATTAGGGAAGATTGAATTTGGCGGTTTTTTGTGTGAATCAGCTAAAAAGGTGACGATTCCAGTAAATACTTCTAATCAAATTATCGAATTGTGTTCAAACTGTTAAAATACATAATGATAGTTCCCAGAAATGATTAAGAACGTGTAAGATACACCACAAGTACACGTAAATAGATTCTTAGTACATTTACTGTCGTATTCAATCACGCAGGTTTCCGGTGGAAAGCTGTGAAATGTCGAAAATACTGATAATATTTACAACTCCGGGTACTTCCAGTGGCGTTTTCACGGGACTGTGCTTTCAAATATTAAGAGTTCATGCTTACAGAGCTCAGAACTGGTGTCTAAAGCCTTGGAATGACGAGAATAGTGTTCATGTTTACAATTAAGGAGTATTGGCTTTGGCTATTTTTTGTGTGAATCAGTTGAAATGGTGAAGATTCCGGTAAATACTTCTAAGCAAACTGTCTAATTTTGGTAAACCTGTTAAAATACACAATGATATTTCCCAGGTATGATTAAGAACGTGTACGAATCACCTCAAGTACACGTTAATAGATTCATACTACATTTACTGTGGTATTCAATCACGGAGGTTTCCGGTGGAAAGCTTTGAAATGTCGAAAATACTGGTAATATTTACAACTCCGGGTACTTCCGGTGGTGTTTTCACAGGACTGTGCTTTCAAATATTAAGAGTTCATGCTTACAGAGCTCAGAATTGGTGTCTAAAGCCTTGGAATGACGAGAATAGTGTTCATGTTTACAATTAAGGAGGATTGGCTTTGGCGTTTTTTTGTGTGAATCAGCTAAAAACGTGACGATTCCAGTAAATACTTCTAATCAAACTATCGAATTGTGTTAAAACTGTTAAAATACACAATGATAGTTCCCAGAAATGATTAAGAACGTGTAAGAAACACCACAAGTACACGTAAATAGATTCTTAGTACATTTACTGTCGTATTCAATCACGCAGGTTTCCGGCGGAAAGCTGTGAAATGTCGAAAATACTGGTAATATTTACAACTCCGGGTACTTCCAGTGGCGTTTTCACGTGACTGTGCTTTCAAATATTAAGAGTTCATGCTTACAGAGCTCAGAATTGGTGTCTAAAGCCTTGGAATGACGAGAATAGTGTTCATGTTTACAATTAAGGAGTATTGGCTTTGGCGTTTTTTTGTGTGAATCAGTTAAAATGGTGACGATTCCGGTAAATACTTCTAAGCAAAGTGTCTAATTTTGGTAAAACTGTTAAAATACACAATGATAGTTCCAGAAATGATTAAGCACGTGTAAGAAACACCTCAAGTACACGTAAATAGATTCTTACTACATTTACTGTCGTATTCAATCACGGAGGTTTCCAGGTGAAACCTGTGAAATGATGAAAATACTGGTAGTATTTACAAGTCCGGGTACTTCCGGTGGCAGTTTTAGGGGACTGTGCTTTCAAATATTAAGAGTTCATGCTTACGGAGCTCAGAATTGGTATCTAAAGCCTTGGAATGACAAGAATAGTGTTCATGTTTACAATTAAGGAGTATTGGCTTTGGCTTTTTTTTGTGTGAATCAGTTGAAATGGTGAAGATTCCGGTAAATACTTCTAAGCAAAGTGTCTAATTTTGGTAAAACTGTTAAAATACACAATGATAGTTCCCAGAAATGATTAAGAACGTGTAAGAATCACCTCAAGTACACGTTAATAGATTCATACTACATTTACTGTGGTATTCAATCACGGAGGTTTCCGGTGGAAAGCTTTGAAATGTCGAAAATACTGGTAATATTTACAACTCCGGGTACTTCCGGTGGTGTTTTCACAGGACTGTGCTTTCAAATATTAAGAGTTCATGCTTACAGAGCTCAGAATTGGTGTCTAAAGCCTTGGAATGACGAGAATAGTGTTTATGTTTACAATTAAGGAAGATTGGCTTTGGCGTTTTTTTGTGTGAATCAGCTGAAAAGGTGACGATTCCAGTAAATACTTCTAATCAAACTGTCGAATTGTGTTAAAACTGTTAAAATACACAATGATAGTTCCCAGAAATGATTAAGAACGTGTAAGAGACACCACAAGTACACGTAAATAGATTCTTAGTACATTTACTGTCGTATTCAATCTCGCAGGTTTCCGGTGGAAAGCTGTGAAATGTCGAAAATACTGGTAATATTTACAACTCCGGGTACTTCCAGTGGCGTTTTCACGGGACTGTGCTTTCAAATATTAAGAGTTCATGCTTACAGAGCTCAGAATTGGTGTCTAAAGCCTTGGAATGACGAGAATAGTGTTCATGTTTACAATTAAGGAGTATTGGGTTTGGCTTTTTTTTGTGTGAATCAGTTGAAATGGTGAAGATTCCGGTAAATACTTCTAAGCAAACTGTCTAATTTTGGTAAACCTGTTAAAATACACAATGATAGTTCCCAGAAATGATTAAGAACGTGTAAGAATCACCTCAAGTACACGTTAATAGATTCATACTACATTTACTGTGGTATTCAATCACGGAGGTTTCCGGTGGAAAGCTTTGAAATGTCGAAAATACTGGTAATATTTACAACTCCGGGTACTTCCGGTGGTGTTTTCACAGGACTGTGCTTTCAAATATTAAGAGTTCATGTTTACAGAGCTCAGAATTGCTGTCTAAAGCCTTGGAATGACGAGAATAGTGTTCATGTTTACAATTAAGGAGGATTGGCTTTGGCGTTTTTTTGTGTGAATCAGCTAAAAAGGTGACGATTCCAGTAAATACTTCTAATCAAACTATCGAATTGTGTTAAAACTGTTAAAATACACAATGATAGTTCCCAGAAATGATTAAGAACGTGTAAGAAACACCACAAGTACACGTAAATAGATTCTTAGTACATTTACTGTCGAATTCAATCACGCAGGTTTCCGGCGGAAAGCTGTGAAATGTCGAAAATACTGGTAATATTTACAACTCCGGGTACTTCCAGTGGCGTTTTCACGTGACTGTGCTTTCAAATATTAAGAGTTCATGCTTACAGAGCTCAGAATTGGTGTCTAAAGCCTTGGAATGACGAGAATAGTGTTCATGTTTACAATTAAGGAGTATTGGCTTTGGCGTTTTTTTGTGTGAATCAGTTAAAATGGTGACGATTCCGGTAAATACTTTTAAGCAAACTGTCTAATTTTGGTAAACCTGTTAAAATACACAATGATAGTTCCAGAAATGATTAAGCACGTGTAAGAAACACCTCAAGTACACGTAAATAGATTCTTACTACATTTACTGTCGTATTCAATCACGGAGGTTTCCAGGTGAAACCTGTGAAATGATGAAAATACTGGTAGTATTTACAAGTCCGGGTACTTCCGGTGGCAGTTTTAGGGGACTGTGCTTTCAAATATTAAGAGTTCATGCTTACGGAGCTCAGAATTGGTATCTAAAGCCTTGGAATGACAAGAATAATGTCTATGTTTACAATTAAGGACGATTGGCTTTGGCTTTTTTTTGTGTGAATCAGTTGAAATGGTGAAGATTCCGGTAAATACTTCTAAGCAAACTGTCTAATTTTGGTAAAACTGTTAAAATACACAATGATAGTTCCCAGGAATGATTAAGAACGTGTAAGAATCACCTCAAGTACACGTAAATAGATTCTTACTACATTTACTGTGGTATTCAATCACGGAGGTTTCCGGTGGAAAGTTTTGAAATGTCGAAAATACTGGTAATATTTACAACTCCGGGTAATTCCAGTGGCGTTTTCACGGGACTGTGCTTTCAAATATTAAGAGTTCATGTTTACAGAGCTCAGAATTGGTGTCTAAAGCCTTGGAATGAAGAGAATAGTGTTCATGTTTACAATTAAGGAGTATTGGCTTTGGCGTTTTTTTGTGTGAATCAGTTAAAATGGTGACGATTCCGGTAAATACTTCTAAGCAAAGTGTCTAATTTTGGTAAAACTGTTAAAATACACAATGATAGTTCCCAGAAATGATTAAGAACGTGTAAGAAACACCTCAAGTACACGTAAATAGATTCTTACTACATTTACTGTCGTATTCAATCACTGAGGTTTCCAGGTGAAAGCTGTGAAATGATGAAAATAGTGGTAGTATTTACAAGTACGGGTACTTCTGGTGGCGTTTTCAGGGGACTGTGCTTTCTAATATTAAGTGTTCATGCTTACAAAGCTCAGAATTGGTGTCTAAAGCCTTGGAATGACGAGAATAGTGTTTATGTTTACAATTAGGGAAGATTGAATTTGGCGGTTTTTTTTGTGAATCAGCTAAAAAGGTGACGATTCCAGTAAATACTTCTAATCAAATTATCGAATTGTGTTCAAACTGTTAAAATACATAATGATAGTTCCCAGAAATGATTAAGAACGTGTAAGAAACACCACAAGTACACGTAAATAGATTCTTAGTACATTTACTGTCGTATTCAATCACGCAGGTTTCCGGCGGAAAGCTGTGAAATGTCGAAAATACTGGTAATATTTACAACTCCGGGTACTTCCAGTGGCGTTTTCACGGGACTGTGCTTTCAAATATTAAGAGTTCATGCTTACAGAGCTCAGAACTGGTGTCTAAAGCCTTGGAATGACGAGAATAGTGTTCATGTTTACAATTAAGGAGTATTGGCTTTGGCTATTTTTTGTGTGAATCAGTTGAAATGGGGAAGATTCCGGTAAATACTTCTAAGCAAACTGTCTAATTTTGGTAAACCTGTTAAAATACACAATGATAGTTCCCAGATATGATTAAGAACGTGTACGAATCACCTCAAGTACACGTTAATAGATTCATACTACATTTACTGTGGTATTCAATCACGGAGGTTTCCGGTGGAAAGCTTTGAAATGTCGAAAATACTGGTAATATTTACAACTCCGGGTACTTCCGGTGGTGTTTTCACAGGACTGTGCTTTCAAATATTAAGAGTTCATGCTTACAGAGCTCAGAATTGCTGTCTAAAATCTTGGAATGACGAGAATAGTGTTTATGTTTACAATTAAGGAGGATTGGCTTTGGCGTTTTTTTGTGTGAATCAGCGAAAAAGGTGACGATTCCAGTAAATACTTCTAATCAAACTATCGAATTGTGTTAAAACTGTTAAAATACACAATGATAGTTCCCAGAAATGATTAAGAACGTGTAAAAAACACCACAAGTACACGTAAATAGATTCTTAGTACATTTACTGTCGTATTCAATCACGCAGGTTTCCGGCGGAAAGCTGTGAAATGTCGAAAATACTGGTAATATTTACAACTCCGGGTACTTCCAGTGGCGTTTTCACGTGACTGTGCTTTCAAATATTAAGAGTTCATGCTTACAGAGCTCAGAATTGGTGTCTAAAGCCTTGGAATGAGGAGAATAGTGTTCATGTTTACAATTAAGGAGTATTGGCTTTGGCGTTTTTTTGTGTGAATCAGTTAAAATGGTGACGATTCCGGTAAATACTTCTAAGCAAACTGTCTAATTTTGGTAAAACTGTTAAAATACACAATGATAGTTCCAGAAATGATTAAGAACGTGTAAGAAACACCTCAAGTACACGTAAATAGATTCTTACTACATTTACTGTCGTATTCAATCACTGAGGTTTCCAGGTGAAAGCTGTGAAATGCTGAAAATAGTGGTAGTATTTACAAGTACGGGTACTTCTGGTGGCGTTTTCAGGGGACTGTGCTTTCTAATATTAAGAGTTCATGCTTACAAAGCTCAGAATTGCTGTCTAAAGCCTTGGAATGACGAGAATAGTGTTTATGTTTACAATTAGGGAAGATTGAATTTGGCGGTTTTTTGTGTGAATCAGCTAAAAAGGTGACGATTCCAGTAAATACTTCTAATCAAATTATCGAATTGTGTTCAAACTGTTAAAATACATAATGATAGTTCCCAGAAATGATTAAGAACGTGTAAGAAACACCACAAGTACACGTAAATAGATTCTTAGTACATTTACTGTCGTATTCAATCACGCAGGTTTCCGGTGGAAAGCTGTGAAATGTCGAAAATACTGGTAATATTTACAACTCCGGGTACTTCCAGTGGCGTTTTCACGGGACTGTGCTTTCAAATATTAAGAGTTCATGCTTACAGAGCTCAGAACTGGTGACTAAAGCCTTGGAATGACGAGAATAGTGTTCATGTTTACAATTAAGGAGTATTGGCTTTGGCTATTTTTTGTGTGAATCAGTTGAAATGGTGAAGATTCCGGTAAATACTTCTAAGCAAACTGTCTAATTTTGGTAAACCTGTTAAAATACACAATGATAGTTCCCAGATATGATTAAGAACGTGTACGAATCACCTCAAGTACACGTTAATAGATTCATACTACATTTACTGTGGTATTCAATCACGGAGGTTTCCGGTGGAAAGCTTTGAAATGTCGAAAATACTGGTAATATTTACAACTCCGGGTACTTCCGGTGGTGTTTTCACAGGACTGTGCTTTCAAATATTAAGAGTTCATGCTTACAGAGCTCAGAATTGGTGTCTAAAGCCTTGGAATGACGAGAATAGTGTTCATGTTTACAATTAAGGAGGATTGGCTTTGGCGTTTTTTTGTGTGAATCAGCTAAAAAGGTGACGATTCCAGTAAATACTTCTAATCAAACTATCGAATTGTGTTAAAACTGTTAAAATACACAATGATAGTTCCCAGAAATGATTAAGAACGTGTAAGAAACACCACAAGTACACGTAAATAGATTCTTAGTACATTTACTGTCGTATTCAATCACGCAGGTTTCCGGCGGAAAGCTGTGAAATGTCGAAAATACTGGTAATATTTACAACTCCGGGTACTTCCAGTGGCGTTTTCACGTGACTGTGCTTTCAAATATTAAGAGTTCATGCTTACAGAGCTCAGAATTGGTGTCTAAAGCCTTGGAATGACGAGAATAGTGTTCATGTTTACAATTAAGGAGTATTGGCTTTGGCGTTTTTTTGTGTGAATCAGTTAAAATGGTGACGATTCCGGTAAATACTTTTAAGCAAACTGTCTAATTTTGGTAAACCTGTTAAAATACACAATGATAGTTCCAGAAATGATTAAGCACGTGTAAGAAACACCTCAAGTACACGTAAATAGATTCTTACTACATTTACTGTCGTATTCAATCACGGAGGTTTCCAGGTGAAACCTGTGAAATGATGAAAATACTGGTAGTATTTACAAGTCCGGGTACTTCCGGTGGCAGTTTTAGGGGACTGTGCTTTCAAATATTAAGAGTTCATGCTTACGGAGCTCAGAATTGGTATCTAAAGCCTTGGAATGACAAGAATAATGTCTATGTTTACAATTAAGGACGATTGGCTTTGGCTTTTTTTTGTGTGAATCAGTTGAAATGGTGAAGATTCCGGTAAATACTTCTAAGCAAACTGTCTAATTTTGGTAAAACTGTTAAAATACACAATGATAGTTCCCAGGAATGATTAAGAACGTGTAAGAATCACCTCAAGTACACGTAAATAGATTCTTACTACATTTACTGTGGTATTCAATCACGGAGGTTTCCGGTGGAAAGTTTTGAAATGTCGAAAATACTGGTAATATTTACAACTCCGGGTAATTCCAGTGGCGTTTTCACGGGACTGTGCTTTCAAATATTAAGAGTTCATGTTTACAGAGCTCAGAATTGGTGTCTAAAGCCTTGGAATGAAGAGAATAGTGTTCATGTTTACAATTAAGGAGTATTGGCTTTGGCGTTTTTTTGTGTGAATCAGTTAAAATGGTGACGATTCCGGTAAATACTTCTAAGCAAAGTGTCTAATTTTGGTAAAACTGTTAAAATACACAATGATAGTTCCCAGAAATGATTAAGAACGTGTAAGAAACACCTCAAGTACACGTAAATAGATTCTTACTACATTTACTGTCGTATTCAATCACTGAGGTTTCCAGGTGAAAGCTGTGAAATGATGAAAATAGTGGTAGTATTTACAAGTACGGGTACTTCTGGTGGCGTTTTCAGGGGACTGTGCTTTCTAATATTAAGAGTTCATGCTTACAAAGCTCAGAATTGGTGTCTAAAGCCTTGGAATGACGAGAATAGTGTTTATGTTTACAATTAGGGAAGATTGAATTTGGCGGTTTTTTGTGTGAATCAGCTAAAAAGGTGACGATTCCAGTAAATACTTCTAATCAAATTATCGAATTGTGTTCAAACTGTTAAAATACATAATGATAGTTCCCAGAAATGATTAAGAACGTGTAAGAAACACCACAAGTACACGTAAATAGATTCTTAGTACATTTACTGTCGTATTCAATCACGCAGGTTTCCGGCGGAAAGCTGTGAAATGTCGAAAATACTGGTAATATTTACAACTCCGGGTACTTCCAGTGGCGTTTTCACGGGACTGTGCTTTCAAATATTAAGAGTTCATGCTTACAGAGCTCAGAACTGGTGTCTAAAGCCTTGGAATGACGAGAATAGTGTTCATGTTTACAATTAAGGAGTATTGGCTTTGGCTATTTTTTGTGTGAATCAGTTGAAATGGGGAAGATTCCGGTAAATACTTCTAAGCAAACTGTCTAATTTTGGTAAACCTGTTAAAATACACAATGATAGTTCCCAGATATGATTAAGAACGTGTACGAATCACCTCAAGTACACGTTAATAGATTCATACTACATTTACTGTGGTATTCAATCACGGAGGTTTCCGGTGGAAAGCTTTGAAATGTCGAAAATACTGGTAATATTTACAACTCCGGGTACTTCCGGTGGTGTTTTCACAGGACTGTGCTTTCAAATATTAAGAGTTCATGCTTACAGAGCTCAGAATTGCTGTCTAAAATCTTGGAATGACGAGAATAGTGTTTATGTTTACAATTAAGGAGGATTGGCTTTGGCGTTTTTTTGTGTGAATCAGCTAAAAAGGTGACGATTCCAGTAAATACTTCTAATCAAACTATCGAATTGTGTTAAAACTGTTAAAATACAC
Source organism: Myotis daubentonii (assembly GCF_963259705.1). Lineage (NCBI taxonomy): Eukaryota > Metazoa > Chordata > Mammalia > Chiroptera > Vespertilionidae > Myotis > Myotis daubentonii. Next base: position 43,185 of record NW_026775492.1, on the reverse strand, counting down.
AATGATAGTTCCCAGAAATGATTAAGAACGTGTAAAAAACACCACAAGTACACGTAAATAGATTCTTAGTACATTTACTGTCGTATTCAATCACGCAGGTTTCCGGCGGAAAGCTGTGAAATGTCGAAAATACTGGTAATATTTACAACTCCGGGTACTTCCAGTGGCGTTTTCACGTGACTGTGCTTTCAAATATTAAGAGTTCATGCTTACAGAGCTCAGAATTGGTGTCTAAAGCCTTGGAATGAGGAGAATAGTGTTCATGTTTACAATTAAGGAGTATTGGCTTTGGCGTTTTTTTGTGTGAATCAGTTAAAATGGTGACGATTCCGGTAAATACTTCTAAGCAAACTGTCTAATTTTGGTAAAACTGTTAAAATACACAATGATAGTTCCAGAAATGATTAAGAACGTGTAAGAAACACCTCAAGTACACGTAAATAGATTCTTACTACATTTACTGTCGTATTCAATCACTGAGGTTTCCAGGTGAAAGCTGTGAAATGCTGAAAATAGTGGTAGTATTTACAAGTACGGGTACTTCTGGTGGCGTTTTCAGGGGACTGTGCTTTCTAATATTAAGAGTTCATGCTTACAAAGCTCAGAATTGCTGTCTAAAGCCTTGGAATGACGAGAATAGTGTTTATGTTTACAATTAGGGAAGATTGAATTTGGCGGTTTTTTGTGTGAATCAGCTAAAAAGGTGACGATTCCAGTAAATACTTCTAATCAAATTATCGAATTGTGTTCAAACTGTTAAAATACATAATGATAGTTCCCAGAAATGATTAAGAACGTGTAAGAAACACCACAAGTACACGTAAATAGATTCTTAGTACATTTACTGTCGTATTCAATCACGCAGGTTTCCGGCGGAAAGCTGTGAAATGTCGAAAATACTGGTAATATTTACAACTCCGGGTACTTCCAGTGGCGTTTTCACGGGACTGTGCTTTCAAATATTAAGAGTTCATGCTTACAGAGCTCAGAACTGGTGTCTAAAGCCTTGGAATGACGAGAATAGTGTTCATGTTTACAATTAAGGAGTATTGGCTTTGGCTATTTTTTGTGTGAATCAGTTGAAATGGGGAAGATTCCGGTAAATACTTCTAAGCAAACTGTCTAATTTTGGTAAACCTGTTAAAATACACAATGATAGTTCCCAGATATGATTAAGAACGTGTACGAATCACCTCAAGTACACGTTAATAGATTCATACTACATTTACTGTGGTATTCAATCACGGAGGTTTCCGGTGGAAAGCTTTGAAATGTCGAAAATACTGGTAATATTTACAACTCCGGGTACTTCCGGTGGTGTTTTCACAGGACTGTGCTTTCAAATATTAAGAGTTCATGCTTACAGAGCTCAGAATTGCTGTCTAAAATCTTGGAATGACGAGAATAGTGTTTATGTTTACAATTAAGGAGGATTGGCTTTGGCGTTTTTTTGTGTGAATCAGCGAAAAAGGTGACGATTCCAGTAAATACTTCTAATCAAACTATCGAATTGTGTTAAAACTGTTAAAATACACAATGATAGTTCCCAGAAATGATTAAGAACGTGTAAAAAACACCACAAGTACACGTAAATAGATTCTTAGTACATTTACTGTCGTATTCAATCACGCAGGTTTCCGGCGGAAAGCTGTGAAATGTCGAAAATACTGGTAATATTTACAACTCCGGGTACTTCCAGTGGCGTTTTCACGTGACTGTGCTTTCAAATATTAAGAGTTCATGCTTACAGAGCTCAGAATTGGTGTCTAAAGCCTTGGAATGAGGAGAATAGTGTTCATGTTTACAATTAAGGAGTATTGGCTTTGGCGTTTTTTTGTGTGAATCAGTTAAAATGGTGACGATTCCGGTAAATACTTCTAAGCAAACTGTCTAATTTTGGTAAAACTGTTAAAATACACAATGATAGTTCCAGAAATGATTAAGAACGTGTAAGAAACACCTCAAGTACACGTAAATAGATTCTTACTACATTTACTGTCGTATTCAATCACTGAGGTTTCCAGGTGAAAGCTGTGAAATGCTGAAAATAGTGGTAGTATTTACAAGTACGGGTACTTCTGGTGGCGTTTTCAGGGGACTGTGCTTTCTAATATTAAGAGTTCATGCTTACAAAGCTCAGAATTGCTGTCTAAAGCCTTGGAATGATGAGAATAGTGTTTATGTTTACAATTAGGGAAGATTGAATTTGGCGGTTTTTTGTGTGAATCAGCTAAAAAGGTGACGATTCCAGTAAATACTTCTAATCAAATTATCGAATTGTGTTCAAACTGTTAAAATACATAATGATAGTTCCCAGAAATGATTAAGAACGTGTAAGAAACACCACAAGTACACGTAAATAGATTCTTAGTACATTTACTGTCGTATTCAATCACGCAGGTTTCCGGTGGAAAGCTGTGAAATGTCGAAAATACTGGTAATATTTACAACTCCGGGTACTTCCAGTGGCGTTTTCACGGGACTGTGCTTTCAAATATTAAGAGTTCATGCTTACAGAGCTCAGAACTGGTGACTAAAGCCTTGGAATGACGAGAATAGTGTTCATGTTTACAATTAAGGAGTATTGGCTTTGGCTATTTTTTGTGTGAATCAGTTGAAATGGTGAAGATTCCGGTAAATACTTCTAAGCAAACTGTCTAATTTTGGTAAACCTGTTAAAATACACAATGATAGTTCCCAGATATGATTAAGAACGTGTACGAATCACCTCAAGTACACGTTAATAGATTCATACTACATTTACTGTGGTATTCAATCACGGAGGTTTCCGGTGGAAAGCTTTGAAATGTCGAAAATACTGGTAATATTTACAACTCCGGGTACTTCCGGTGGTGTTTTCACAGGACTGTGCTTTCAAATATTAAGAGTTCATGCTTACAGAGCTCAGAATTGGTGTCTAAAGCCTTGGAATGACGAGAATAGTGTTCATGTTTACAATTAAGGAGGATTGGCTTTGGCGTTTTTTTGTGTGAATCAGCTAAAAAGGTGACGATTCCAGTAAATACTTCTAATCAAACTATCGAATTGTGTTAAAACTGTTAAAATACACAATGATAGTTCCCAGAAATGATTAAGAACGTGTAAGAAACACCACAAGTACACGTAAATAGATTCTTAGTACATTTACTGTCGTATTCAATCACGCAGGTTTCCGGCGGAAAGCTGTGAAATGTCGAAAATACTGGTAATATTTACAACTCCGGGTACTTCCAGTGGCGTTTTCACGTGACTGTGCTTTCAAATATTAAGAGTTCATGCTTACAGAGCTCAGAATTGGTGTCTAAAGCCTTGGAATGACGAGAATAGTGTTCATGTTTACAATTAAGGAGTATTGGCTTTGGCGTTTTTTTGTGTGAATCAGTTAAAATGGTGACGATTCCGGTAAATACTTTTAAGCAAACTGTCTAATTTTGGTAAACCTGTTAAAATACACAATGATAGTTCCAGAAATGATTAAGCACGTGTAAGAAACACCTCAAGTACACGTAAATAGATTCTTACTACATTTACTGTCGTATTCAATCACGGAGGTTTCCAGGTGAAACCTGTGAAATGATGAAAATACTGGTAGTATTTACAAGTCCGGGTACTTCCGGTGGCAGTTTTAGGGGACTGTGCTTTCAAATATTAAGAGTTCATGCTTACGGAGCTCAGAATTGGTATCTAAAGCCTTGGAATGACAAGAATAATGTCTATGTTTACAATTAAGGACGATTGGCTTTGGCTTTTTTTTGTGTGAATCAGTTGAAATGGTGAAGATTCCGGTAAATACTTCTAAGCAAACTGTCTAATTTTGGTAAAACTGTTAAAATACACAATGATAGTTCCCAGGAATGATTAAGAACGTGTAAGAATCACCTCAAGTACACGTAAATAGATTCTTACTACATTTACTGTGGTATTCAATCACGGAGGTTTCCGGTGGAAAGTTTTGAAATGTCGAAAATACTGGTAATATTTACAACTCCGGGTAATTCCAGTGGCGTTTTCACGGGACTGTGCTTTCAAATATTAAGAGTTCATGTTTACAGAGCTCAGAATTGGTGTCTAAAGCCTTGGAATGAAGAGAATAGTGTTCATGTTTACAATTAAGGAGTATTGGCTTTGGCGTTTTTTTGTGTGAATCAGTTAAAATGGTGACGATTCCGGTAAATACTTCTAAGCAAAGTGTCTAATTTTGGTAAAACTGTTAAAATACACAATGATAGTTCCCAGAAATGATTAAGAACGTGTAAGAAACACCTCAAGTACACGTAAATAGATTCTTACTACATTTACTGTCGTATTCAATCACTGAGGTTTCCAGGTGAAAGCTGTGAAATGATGAAAATAGTGGTAGTATTTACAAGTACGGGTACTTCTGGTGGCGTTTTCAGGGGACTGTGCTTTCTAATATTAAGAGTTCATGCTTACAAAGCTCAGAATTGGTGTCTAAAGCCTTGGAATGACGAGAATAGTGTTTATGTTTACAATTAGGGAAGATTGAATTTGGCGGTTTTTTGTGTGAATCAGCTAAAAAGGTGACGATTCCAGTAAATACTTCTAATCAAATTATCGAATTGTGTTCAAACTGTTAAAATACATAATGATAGTTCCCAGAAATGATTAAGAACGTGTAAGAAACACCACAAGTACACGTAAATAGATTCTTAGTACATTTACTGTCGTATTCAATCACGCAGGTTTCCGGCGGAAAGCTGTGAAATGTCGAAAATACTGGTAATATTTACAACTCCGGGTACTTCCAGTGGCGTTTTCACGGGACTGTGCTTTCAAATATTAAGAGTTCATGCTTACAGAGCTCAGAACTGGTGTCTAAAGCCTTGGAATGACGAGAATAGTGTTCATGTTTACAATTAAGGAGTATTGGCTTTGGCTATTTTTTGTGTGAATCAGTTGAAATGGGGAAGATTCCGGTAAATACTTCTAAGCAAACTGTCTAATTTTGGTAAACCTGTTAAAATACACAATGATAGTTCCCAGATATGATTAAGAACGTGTACGAATCACCTCAAGTACACGTTAATAGATTCATACTACATTTACTGTGGTATTCAATCACGGAGGTTTCCGGTGGAAAGCTTTGAAATGTCGAAAATACTGGTAATATTTACAACTCCGGGTACTTCCGGTGGTGTTTTCACAGGACTGTGCTTTCAAATATTAAGAGTTCATGCTTACAGAGCTCAGAATTGCTGTCTAAAATCTTGGAATGACGAGAATAGTGTTTATGTTTACAATTAAGGAGGATTGGCTTTCGCGTTTTTTTGTGTGAATCAGCTAAAAAGGTGACGATTCCAGTAAATACTTCTAATCAAACTATCGAATTGTGTTAAAACTGTTAAAATACACAATGATAGTTCCCAGAAATGATTAAGAACGTGTAAAAAACACCACAAGTACACGTAAATAGATTCTTAGTACATTTACTGTCGTATTCAATCACGCAGGTTTCCGGCGGAAAGCTGTGAAATGTCGAAAATACTGGTAATATTTACAACTCCGGGTACTTCCAGTGGCGTTTTCACGTGACTGTGCTTTCAAATATTAAGAGTTCATGCTTACAGAGCTCAGAATTGGTGTCTAAAGCCTTGGAATGAGGAGAATAGTGTTCATGTTTACAATTAAGGAGTATTGGCTTTGGCGTTTTTTTGTGTGAATCAGTTAAAATGGTGACGATTCCGGTAAATACTTCTAAGCAAACTGTCTAATTTTGGTAAAACTGTTAAAATACACAATGATAGTTCCAGAAATGATTAAGAACGTGTAAGAAACACCTCAAGTACACGTAAATAGATTCTTACTACATTTACTGTCGTATTCAATCACTGAGGTTTCCAGGCGAAAGCTGTGAAATGCTGAAAATAGTGGTAGTATTTACAAGTACGGGTACTTCTGGTGGCGTTTTCAGGGGACTGTGCTTTCTAATATTAAGAGTTCATGCTTACAAAGCTCAGAATTGCTGTCTAAAGCCTTGGAATGACGAGAATAGTGTTTATGTTTACAATTAGGGAAGATTGAATTTGGCGGTTTTTTGTGTGAATCAGCTAAAAAGGTGACGATTCCAGTAAATACTTCTAATCAAATTATCGAATTGTGTTCAAACTGTTAAAATACATAATGATAGTTCCCAGAAATGATTAAGAACGTGTAAGAAACACCACAAGTACACGTAAATAGATTCTTAGTACATTTACTGTCGTATTCAATCACACAGGTTTCCGGTGGAAAGCTGTGAAATGTCGAAAATACTGGTAATATTTACAACTCCGGGTACTTCCAGTGGCGTTTTCACGGGACTGTGCTTTCAAATATTAAGAGTTCATGCTTACAGAGCTCAGAACTGGTGACTAAAGCCTTGGAATGACGAGAATAGTGTTCATGTTTACAATTAAGGAGTATTGGCTTTGGCTATTTTTTGTGTGAATCAGTTGAAATGGTGAAGATTCCGGTAAATACTTCTAAGCAAACTGTCTAATTTTGGTAAACCTGTTAAAATACACAATGATAGTTCCCAGATATGATTAAGAACGTGTACGAATCACCTCAAGTACACGTTAATAGATTCTTACTACATTTACTGTCGTATTCAATCACGGAGGTTTCCAGGTGAAACCTGTGAAATGATGAAAATACTGGTAGTATTTACAAGTCCGGGTACTTCCGGTGGCAGTTTTAGGGGACTGTGCTTTCAAATATTAAGAGTTCATGCTTACGGAGCTCAGAATTGGTATCTAAAGCCTTGGAATGACAATAATAGTGTTCATGTTTACAATTAAGGAGTATTGGCTTTGGCTTTTTTTTGTGTGAATCAGTTGAAATGGTGAAGATTCCGGTAAATACTTCTAAGCAAAGTGTCTAATTTTGGTAAACCTGTTAAAATACACAATGATAGTTCCCAGAAATGATTAAGAACGTGTAAGAATCACCTCAAGTACACGTTAATAGATTCATACTACATTTACTGTGGTATTCAATCACGGAGGTTTCCGGTGGAAAGCTTTGAAATGTCGAAAATACTGGTAATATTTACAACTCCGGGTACTTCCGGTGGTGTTTTCACAGGACTGTGCTTTCAAATATTAAGAGTTCATGCTTACAGAGCTCAGAATTGGTGTCTAAAGCCTTGGAATGACGAGAATAGTGTTCATGTTTACAATTAAGGAGGATTGGCTTTGGCGTTTTTTTGTGTGAATCAGCTAAAAAGGTGACGATTCCAGTAAATACTTCTAATCAAACTGTCGAATTGTGTTAAAACTGTTAAAATACACAATGATAGTTCCCAGAAATGATTAAGAACGTGTAAGAGACACCACAAGTACACGTAAATAGATTCTTAGTACATTTACTGTCGTATTCAATCTCGCAGGTTTCCGGTGGAAAGCTGTGAAATGTCGAAAATACTGGTAATATTTACAACTCCGGGTACTTCCAGTGGCGTTTTCACGGGACTGTGCTTTCAAATATTAAGAGTTCATGCTTACAGAGCTCAGAATTGGTGTCTAAAGCCTTGGAATGACGAGAATAGTGTTCATGTTTACAATTAAGGAGTATTGGCTTTGGCTTTTTTTTGTGTGAATCAGTTGAAATGGTGAAGATTCCGGTAAATACTTCTAAACAAACTGTCTAATTTTGGTAAACCTGTTAAAATACACAATGATAGTTCCCAGAAATGATTAAGAACGTGTAAGAATCACCTCAAGTACACGTTAATAGATTCATACTACATTTACTGTGGTATTCAATCACGGAGGTTTCCGGTGGAAAGCTTTGAAATGTCGAAAATACTGGTAATATTTACAACTCCGGGTACTTCCGGTGGTGTTTTCACAGGACTGTGCTTTCAAATATTAAGAGTTCATGTTTACAGAGCTCAGAATTGGTGTCTAAAGCCTTGGAATGACGAGAATAGTGTTCATGTTTACAATTAAGGAGGATTGGCTTTGGCGTTTTTTTGTGTGAATCAGCTAAAAAGGTGACGATTCCAGTAAATACTTCTAATCAAACTATCGAATTGTGTTAAAACTGTTAAAATACACAATGATAGTTCCCAGAAATGATTAAGAACGTGTAAGAAACACCACAAGTACACGTAAATAGATTCTTAGTACATTTACTGTCGAATTCAATCACGCAGGTTTCCGGCGGAAAGCTGTGAAATGTCGAAAATACTGGTAATATTTACAACTCCGGGTACTTCCAGTGGCGTTTTCACGTGACTGTGCTTTCAAATATTAAGAGTTCATGCTTACAGAGCTCAGAATTGGTGTCTAAAGCCTTGGAATGACGAGAATAGTGTTCATGTTTACAATTAAGGAGTATTGGCTTTGGCGTTTTTTTGTGTGAATCAGTTAAAATGGTGACGATTCCGGTAAATACTTCTAAGCAAACTGTCTAATTTTGGTAAAACTGTTAAAATACACAATGATAGTTCCAGAAATGATTAAGCACGTGTAAGAAACACCTCAAGTACACGTAAATAGATTCTTACTACATTTACTGTCGTATTCAATCACGGAGGTTTCCAGGTGAAACCTGTGAAATGATGAAAATACTGGTAGTATTTACAAGTCCGGGTACTTCCGGTGGCAGTTTTAGGGGACTGTGCTTTCAAATATTAAGCGTTCATGCTTACGGAGCTCAGAATTGCTATCTAAAGCCTTGGAATGACAAGAATAATGTCTATGTTTACAATTAAGGACGATTGGCTTTGGCTTTTTTTTGTGTGAATCAGTTGAAATGGTGAAGATTCCGGTAAATACTTCTAAGCAAACTGTCTAATTTTGGTAAAACTGTTAAAATACACAATGATAGTTCCCAGGAATGATTAAGAACGTGTAAGAATCACCTCAAGTACACGTAAATAGATTCTTACTACATTTACTGTGGTATTCAATCACGGAGGTTTCCGGTGGAAAGTTTTGAAATGTCGAAAATACTGGTAATATTTACAACTCCGGGTACTTCCAGTGGCGTTTTCACGGGACTGTGCTTTCACATATTAAGAGTTTATGTTTACAGAGCTCAGAATTGGTGTCTAAAGCCTTGGAATGACGAGAATAGTGTTCATGTTTACAATTAAGGACTATTGGCTTTGGCGTTTTTTTGTGTGAATCAGTTAAAATGGTGACGATTCCGGTAAATACTTCTAAGCAAAGTGTCTAATTTTGGTAAAACTGTTAAAATACACAATGATAGTTCCCAGAAATGATTAAGAACGTGTAAGAAACACCTCAAGTACACGTAAATAGATTCTTACTACATTTACTGTCGTATTCAATCACTGAGGTTTCCAGGTGAAAGCTGTGAAGTGATGAAAATAGTGGTAGTATTTACAAGTACGGGTACTTCTGGTGGCGTTTTCAGGGGACTGTGCTTTCTAATATTAAGAGTTCATGCTTACAAAGCTCAGAATTGGTGTCTAAAGCCTTGGAATGACGAGAATAGTGTTTATGTTTACAATTAGGGAAGATTGAATTTGGCGGTTTTTTGTGTGAATCAGCTAAAAAGGTGACGATTCCAGTAAATACTTCTAATCAAATTATCGAATTGTGTTCAAACTGTTAAAATACATAATGATAGTTCCCAGATATGATTAAGAACGTGTAAGAAACACCACAAGTACACGTAAATAGATTCTTAGTACATTTACTGTCGTATTCAATCACGCAGGTTTCCGGTGGAAAGCTGTGAAATGTCGAAAATACTGGTAATATTTACAACTCCGGGTACTTCCAGTGGCGTTTTCACGGGACTGTGCTTTCAAATATTAAGAGTTCATGCTTACAGAGCTCAGAACTGGTGTCTAAAGCCTTGGAATGACGAGAATAGTGTTCATGTTTACAATTAAGGAGTATTGGCTTTGGCGTTTTTTTGTGTGAATCAGTTAAAATGGTGACGATTCCGGTAAATACTTCTAAGCAAACTGTCTAATTTTGGTAAAACTGTTAAAATACACAATGATAGTTCCAGAAATGATTAAGAACGTGTAAGAAACACCTCAAGTACACGTAAATAGATTCTTACTACATTTACTGTCGTATTCAATCACTGAGGTTTCCAGGTGAAAGCTGTGAAATGATGAAAATAGTGGTAGTATTTACAAGTACGGGTACTTCTGGTGGCGTTTTCAGGGGACTGTGCTTTCTAATATTAAGAGTTCATGCTTACAAAGCTCAGAATTGGTGTCTAAAGCCTTGGAATGACGAGAATAGTGTTTATGTTTACAATTAGGGAAGATTGAATTTGGCGGTTTTTTGTGTGAATCAGCTAAAAAGGTGACGATTCCAGTAAATACTTCTAATCAAATTATCGAATTGTGTTCAAACTGTTAAAATACATAATGATAGTTCCCAGAAATGATTAAGAACGTGTAAGAAACACCACAAGTACACGTAAATAGATTCTTAGTACATTTACTGTCGTATTCAATTACGCAGGTTTCCGGTGGAAAGCTGTGAAATGTCGAAAATACTGGTAATATTTACAACTCCGGGTACTTCCAGTGGCGTTTTCACGGGACTGTGCTTTCAAATATTAAGAGTTCATGCTTACAGAGCTCAGAACTGGTGTCTAAAGCCTTGGAATGACGAGAATAGTGTTCATGTTTACAATTAAGGAGTATTGGCTTTGGCGTTTTTTTGTGTGAATCAGTTAAAATGGTGACGATTCCGGTAAATACTTCTAAGCAAACTGTCTAATTTTGGTAAAACTGTTAAAATACACAATGATAGTTCCAGAAATGATTAAGAACGTGTAAGAAACACCTCAAGTACACGTAAATAGATTCTTACTACATTTACTGTCGTATTCAATCACTGAGGTTTCCAGGTGAAAGCTGTGAAATGATGAAAATAGTGGTAGTATTTACAAGTACGGGTACTTCTGGTGGCGTTTTCAGGGGACTGTGCTTTCTAATATTAAGAGTTCATGCTTACAAAGCTCAGAATTGCTGTCTAAAGCCTTGGAATGACGAGAATAGTGTTTATGTTTACAATTAGGGAAGATTGAATTTGGCGGTTTTTTGTGTGAATCAGCTAAAAAGGTGACGATTCCAGTAAATACTTCTAATCAAATTATCGAATTGTGTTCAAACTGTTAAAATACATAATGATAGTTCCCAGAAATGATGAAGAACGTGTAAGAAACACCACAAGTACACGTAAATAGATTCTTAGTACATTTACTGTCGTATTCAATCACGCAGGTTTCCGGTGGAAAGCTGTGAAATGTCGAAAATACTGGTAATATTTACAACTCCGGGTACTTCCAGTGGCGTTTTCACGGGACTGTGCTTTCAAATATTAAGAGTTCATGCTTACAGAGCTCAGAACTGGTGTCTAAAGCCTTGGAATGACGAGAATAGTGTTCATGTTTACAATTAAGGAGTATTGGCTTTGGCTATTTTTTGTGTGAATCAGTTGAAATGGTGAAGATTCCGGTAAATACTTCTAAGCAAACTGTCTAATTTTGGTAAAACTGTTAAAATACACAATGATAGTTCCCAGATATGATTAAGAACGTGTACTAATCACCTCAAGTACACGTTAATAGATTCATACTACATTTACTGTGGTATTCAATCACAGAGGTTTCCGGTGGAAAGCTTTGAAATGTCGAAAATACTGGTAATATTTACAACTCCGGGTACTTCCAGTGGCGTTTTCACGGGACTGTGCTGTCAAATATTAAGAGTTCATGCTTACAGAGCTCAGAATTGGTGTCTAAAGCCTTGGAATGACGAGAATAGTGTTCATGTTTACAATTAAGGAGTATTGGCTTTGGCTTTTTTTTGTGTGAATCAGTTGAAATGGTGAAGATTCCGGTAAATACTTCTAAGCAAACTGTCTAATTTTGGTAAACCTGTTAAAATACACAATGATAGTTCCCAGATATGATTAAGAACGTGTACGAATCACCTCAAGTAAACGTTAATAGATTCATACTACATTTACTGTGGTATTCAATCACGGAGGTTTCCGGTGGAAAGCTTTGAAATGTCGAAAATACTGGGAATATTTACAACTCTGGGTACTTCCGGTGGTGTTTTCACAGGACTGTGCTTTCAAATATTAAGAGTTCATGCTTACAGAGCTCAGAATTGCTGTCTAAAGCCTTGGAATGACGAGAATAGTGTTCATGTTTACAATTAAGGAGGATTGGCTTTGGCGTTTTTTTGTGTGAATCAGCTAAAAAGGTGACGATTCCAGTAAATACTTCTAATCAAACTATCGAATTGTGTTAAAACTGTTAAAATACACAATGATAGTTCCCAGAAATGATTAAGAACGTGTAAGAAACACCACAAGTACACGTAAATAGATTCTTAGTACATTTACTGTCGTATTCAATCACGCAGGTTTCCGGCGGAAAGCTATGAAATGTCGAAAATACTGGTAATATTTACAACTCCGGGTACTTCCAGTGGCGTTTTCACGTGACTGTGCTTTCAAATATTAAGAGTTCATGCTTACAGAGCTCAGAATTGGTGTCTAAAGCCTTGGAATGACGAGAATAGTGTTCATGTTTACAATTAAGGAGTATTGGCTTTGGCGTTTTTTTGTGTGAATCAGTTAAAATGGTGACGATTCCGGTAAATACTTCTAAGCAAACTGTCTAATTTTGGTAAAACTGTTAAAATACACAATGATAGTTCCAGAAATGATTAAGAACGTGTAAGAAACACCTCAAGTACACGTAAATAGATTCTTACTACATTTACTGTCGTATTCAATCACGGAGGTTTCCAGGTGAAACCTGTGAAATGATGAAAATACTGGTAGTATTTACAAGTCCGGGTAGTTCCGGTGGCAGTTTTAGGGGACTGTGCTTTCAAATATTAAGAGTTCATGCTTACGGAGCTCAGAATTGGTATCTAAAGCCTTGCAATGACAAGAATAATGTCTATGTTTACAATTAAGGACGATTGGCTTTGGCTTTTTTTTTGTGTGAATCAGTTGAAATGGTGAAGATTCCGGTAAATACTTCTAAGCAAACTGTCTAATTTTGGTAAAACTGTTAAAATACACAATGATAGTTCCCAGGAATGATTAAGAACGTGTAAGAATCACCTCAAGTACACGTAAATAGATTCTTACTACATTTACTGTGGTATTCAATCACGCAGGTTTCCGGTGGAAAGTTTTGAAATGTCGAAAATACTGGTAATATTTACAACTCCGGGTACTTCCGGTGGTGTTTTCAAAGGACTGTGCTTTCAAATATTAAGAGTTCATGCTTACAGAGCTCAGAATTGCTGTCTAAAGCCTTGGAATGACGAGAATAGTGTTCATGTTTACAATTAAGGAGTATTGGCTTTGGCGTTTTTTTGTGTGAATCAGTTAAAATGGTGACGATTCCGGTAAATACTTCTAAGCAAAGTGTCTAATTTTGGTAAAACTGTTAAAATACACAATGATAGTTCCCAGAAATGATTAAGAACGTGTAAGAAACACCTCAAGTACACGTAAATAGATTCTTACTACATTTACTGTCGTATTCAATCACGGAGGTTTCCAGGTGAAACCTGTGAAATGATGAAAATACTGGTAGTATTTACAAGTCCGGATACTTCCGGTGGCAGTTTTAGGGGACTGTGCTTTCAAATATTAAGAGTTCATGCTTACGGAGCTCAGAATTGGTATCTAAAGCCTTGGAATGACAAGAATAATGTCTATGTTTACAATTAAGGACGATTGGCTTTGGCTTTTTTTTGTGTGAATCAGTTGAAATGGTGAAGATTCCGGTAAATACTTCTAAGCAAACTGTCTAATTTTGGTAAAACTGTTAAAATACACAATGATAGTTCCCAGGAATGATTAAGAACGTGTAAGAATCACCTCAAGTACACGTAAATAGATTCTTACTACATTTACTGTGGTATTCAATCACGGAGGTTTCCGGTGGAAAGTTTTGAAATGTCGAAAATACTGGTAATATTTACAACTCCGGGTACTTCCAGTGGCGTTTTCACGGGACTGTGCTTTCAAATATTAAGAGTTTATGTTTACAGAGCTCAGAATTGGTGTCTAAAGCCTTGGAATGACGAGAATAGTGTTCATGTTTACAATTAAGGAGTATTGGCTTTGGCGTTTTTTTGTGTGAATCAGTTAAAATGGTGACGATTCCGGTAAATACTTCTAAGCAAAGTGTCTAATTTTGGTAAAACTGTTAAAATACACAATGATAGTTCCCAGAAATGATTAAGAACGTGTAAGAAACACCTCAAGTACACGTAAATAGATTCTTACTACATTTACTGTCGTATTCAATCACTGAGGTTTCCAGGTGAAAGCTGTGAAATGATGAAAATAGTGGTAGTATTTACAAGTACGGGTACTTCTGGTGGCGTTTTCAGGGGACTGTGCTTTCTAATATTAAGATTTCATGCTTACAAAGCTCAGAATTGGTGTCTAAAGCCTTGGAATGACGAGAATAGTGTTTATGTTTACAATTAGGGAAGATTGAATTTGGCGGTTTTTTGTGTGAATCAGCTAAAAAGGTGACGATTCCAGTAAATACTTCTAATCAAATTATCGAATTGTGTTCAAACTGTTAAAATACATAATGATAGTTCCCAGAAATGATTAAGAACGTGTAAGAAACACCAGAAGTACACGTAAATAGATTCTTAGTACATTTACTGTCGTATTCAATCACGCAGGTTTCCGGTGGAAAGCTGTGAAATGTCGAAAATACTGGTAATATTTACAACTCCGGGTACTTCCAGTGGCGTTTTCACGGGACTGTGCTTTCAAATATTAAGAGTTCATGCTTACAGAGCTCAGAACTGGTGTCTAAAGCCTTGGAATGACGAGAATAGTGTTCATGTTTACAATTAAGGAGTATTGGCTTTGGCGTTTTTTTGTGTGAATCAGTTAAAATGGTGACGATTCCGGTAAATACTTCTAAGCAAACTGTCTAATTTTGGTAAAACTGTTAAAATACACAATGATAGTTCCAGAAATGATTAAGAACGTGTAAGAAACACCTCAAGTACACGTAAATAGATTCTTACTACATTTACTGTCGTATTCAATCACTGAGGTTTCCAGGTGAAAGCTGTGAAATGATGAAAATAGTGGTAGTATTTACAAGTACGGGTACTTCTGGTGGCGTTTTCAGGGGACTGTGCTTTCTAATATTAAGAGTTCATGCTTACAAAGCTCAGAATTGGTGTCTAAAGCCTTGGAATGACGAGAATAGTGTTTATGTTTACAATTAGGGAAGATTGAATTTGGCGGTTTTTTGTGTGAATCAGCTAAAAAGGTGACGATTCCAGTAAATACTTCTAATCAAATTATCGAATTGTGTTCAAACTGTTAAAATACATAATGATAGTTCCCAGAAATGATTAAGAACGTGTAAGAAACACCACAAGTACACGTAAATAGATTCTTAGTACATTTACTGTCGTATTCAATCACGCAGGTTTCCGGTGGAAAGCTGTGAAATGTCGAAAATACTGGTAATATTTACAACTCCGGGTACTTCCAGTGGCGTTTTCACGGGACTGTGCTTTCAAATATTAAGAGTTCATGCTTACAGAGCTCAGAACTGGTGTCTAAAGCCTTGGAATGACGAGAATAGTGTTCATGTTTACAATTAAGGAGTATTGGCTTTGGCGTTTTTTTGTGTGAATCAGTTAAAATGGTGACGATTCCGGTAAATACTTCTAAGCAAACTGTCTAATTTTGGTAAAACTGTTAAAATACACAATGATAGTTCCAGAAATGATTAAGAACGTGTAAGAAACACCTCAAGTACACGTAAATAGATTCTTACTACATTTACTGTCGTATTCAATCACTGAGGTTTCCAGGTGAAAGCTGTGAAATGATGAAAATAGTGGTAGTATTTACAAGTACGGGTACTTCTGGTGGCGTTTTCAGGGGACTGTGCTTTCTAATATTAAGAGTTCATGCTTACAAAGCTCAGAATTGCTGTCTAAAGCCTTGGAATGACGAGAATAGTGTTTATGTTTACAATTAGGGAAGATTGAATTTGGCGGTTTTTTGTGTGAATCAGCTAAAAAGGTGACGATTCCAGTAAATACTTCTAATCAAATTATCGAATTGTGTTCAAACTGTTAAAATACATAATGATAGTTCCCAGAAATGATTAAGAACGTGTAAGAAACACCACAAGTACACGTAAATAGATTCTTAGTACATTTACTGTCGTATTCAATCACGCAGGTTTCCGGTGGAAAGCTGTGAAATGTCGAAAATACTGGTAATATTTACAACTCCGGGTACTTCCAGTGGCGTTTTCACGGGACTGTGCTTTCAAATATTAAGAGTTCATGCTTACAGAGCTCAGAACTGGTGTCTAAAGCCTTGGAATGACGAGAATAGTGTTCATGTTTACAATTAAGGAGTATTGGCTTTGGCTATTTTTTGTGTGAATCAGTTGAAATGGTGAAGATTCCGGTAAATACTCCTAAGCAAACTGTCTAATTTTGGTAAACCTGTTAAAATACACAATGATAGTTCCCAGATATGATTAAGAACGTGTACGAATCACCTCAAGTACACGTTAATAGATTCATACTACATTTACTGTGGTATTCAATCACAGAGGTTTCCGGTGGAAAGCTTTGAAATGTCGAAAATACTGGTAATATTTACAACTCCGGGTACTTCCAGTGGCGTTTTCACGGGACTGTGCTGTCAAATATTAAGAGTTCATGCTTACAGAGCTCAGAATTGGTTTCTAAAGCCTTGGAATGACAAGAATAGTGTTCATGTTTACAATTAAGGAGTATTGGCTTTGGCTTTTTTTTGTGTGAATCAGTTGAAATGGTGAAGATTCCGGTAAATACTTCTAAGCAAACTGTCTAATTTTGGTAAACCTGTTAAAATACACAATGATAGTTCCCAGATATGATTAAGAACGTGTACGAATCACCTCAAGTACACGTTAATAGATTCATACTACATTTACTGTGGTATTCAATCACGGAGGTTTCCGGTGGAAAGCTTTGAAATGTCGAAAATACTGGTAATATTTACAACTCTGGGTACTTCCGGTGGTGTTTTCAAAGGACTGTGCTTTCAAATATTAAGAGTTCATGCTTACAGAGCTCAGAATTGCTGTCTAAAGCCTTGGAATGACGAGAATAGTGTTCATGTTTACAATTAAGGAGGATTGGCTTTGGCGTTTTTTTGTGTGAATCAGCTAAAAAGGTGACGATTCCAGTAAATACTTCTAATCAAACTATCGAATTGTGTTAAAACTGTTAAAATACACAATGATAGTTCCCAGAAATGATTAAGAACGTGTAAGAAACACCACAAGTACACGTAAATAGATTCTTAGTACATTTACTGTCGTATTCAATCACGCAGGTTTCCGGCGGAAAGCTATGAAATGTCGAAAATACTGGTAATATTTACAACTCCGGGTACTTCCAGTGGCGTTTTCACGTGACTGTGCTTTCAAATATTAAGAGTTCATGCTTACAGAGCTCAGAATTGGTGTCTAAAGCCTTGGAATGACGAGAATAGTGTTCATGTTTACAATTAAGGAGTATTGGCTTTGGCGTTTTTTTGTGTGAATCAGTTAAAATGGTGACGATTCCGGTAAATACTTCTAAGCAAACTGTCTAATTTTGGTAAAACTGTTAAAATACACAATGATAGTTCCAGAAATGATTAAGAACGTGTAAGAAACACCTCAAGTACACGTAAATAGATTCTTACTACATTTACTGTCGTATTCAATCACGGAGGTTTCCAGGTGAAAGCTGTGAAATGATGAAAATACTGGTAGTATTTACAAGTCCGGGTAGTTCCGGTGGCAGTTTTAGGGGACTGTGCTTTCAAATATTAAGAGTTCATGCTTACGGAGCTCAGAATTGGTATCTAAAGCCTTGGAATGACAAGAATAATGTCTATGTTTACAATTAAGGACGATTGGCTTTGGCTTTTTTTTTGTGTGAATCAGTTGAAATGGTGAAGATTCCGGTAAATACTTCTAAGCAAACTGTCTAATTTTGGTAAAACTGTTAAAATACACAATGATAGTTCCCAGAAATGATTAAGAACGTGTAAGAATCACCTCAAGTACATGTAAATAGATTCTTACTACATTTACTGTGGTATTCAATCACGCAGGTTTCCGGTGGAAAGTTTTGAAATGTCGAAAATACTGGTAATATTTACAACTCCGGGTACTTCCGGTGGTGTTTTCAAAGGACTGTGCTTTCAAATATTAAGAGTTCATGCTTACAGAGCTCAGAATTGCTGTCTAAAGCCTTGGAATGACGAGAATAGTGTTCATGTTTACAATTAAGGAGTATTGGCTTTGGCGTTTTTTTGTGTGAATCAGTTAAAATGGTGACGATTCCGGTAAATACTTCTAAGCAAAGTGTCTAATTTTGGTAAAACTGTTAAAATACACAATGATAGTTCCCAGAAATGATTAAGAACGTGTAAGAAACACCTCAAGTACACGTAAATAGATTCTTACTACATTTACTGTCGTATTCAATCACTGAGGTTTCCAGGTGAAAGCTGTGAAATGATGAAAATAGTGGTAGTATTTACAAGTACGGGTACTTCTGGTGGCGTTTTCAGGGGACTGTGCTTTCTAATATTAAGAGTTCATGCTTACAAAGCTCAGAATTGCTGTCTAAAGCCTTGGAATGACGAGAATAGTGTTTATGTTTACAATTAGGGAAGATTGAATTTGGCGGTTTTTTGTGTGAATCAGCTAAAAAGGTGACGATTCCAGTAAATACTTCTAATCAAAGTATCGAATTGTGTTCAAACTGTTAAAATACATAATGATAGTTCCCAGAAATGATTAAGAACGTGTAAGAAACACCACAAGTACACGTAAATATATTCTTAGTACATTTACTGTCGTATTCAATCACGCAGGTTTCCGGTGGAAAGCTGTGAAATGTCGAAAATACTGGTAATATTTACAACTCCGGGTACTTCCAGTGGCGTTTTCACGGGACTGTGCTTTCAAATATTAAGAGTTCATGCTTACAGAGCTCAGAACTGGTGTCTAAAGCCTTGGAATGACGAGAATAGTGTTCATGTTTACAATTAAGGAGTATTGGCTTTGGCTATTTTTTGTGTGAATCAGTTGAAATGGTGAAGATTCCGGTAAATACTTCTAAGCAAACTGTCTAATTTTGGTAAACCTGTTAAAATACACAATGATAGTTCCCAGATATGATTAAGAACGTGTACGAATCACCTCAAGTACACGTTAATAGATTCATACTACATTTACTGTGGTATTCAATCACGGAGGTTTCCGGTGGAAAGCTTTGAAATGTCGAAAATACTGGTAATATTTACAACTCTGGGTACTTCCGGTGGTGTTTTCACAGGACTGTGCTTTCAAATATTAAGAGTTCATGCTTACAGAGCTCATAATTGGTGTCTAAAGCCTTGGAATGACGAGAATAGTGTTCATGTTTACAATTAAGGAGGATTGGCTTTGGCGTTTTTTTGTGTGAATCAGCTAAAAAGGTGACGATTCCAGTAAATACTTCTAATCAAACTATCGAATTGTGTTAAAACTGTTAAAATACACAATGATAGTTCCCAGAAATGATTAAGAACGTGTAAGAGACACCACAAGTACACGTAAATAGATTCTTAGTACATTTACTGTCATATTCAATCTCGCAGGTTTCCGGTGGAAAGCTGTGAAATGTCGAAAATACTGGTAATATTTACAACTCCGGGTACTTCCAGTGGCGTTTTCACGGGACTGTGCTTTCAAATATTAAGAGTTCATGTTTACAGAGCTCAGAATTGGTGTCTAAAGCCTTGGAATGACGAGAATAGTGTTCATGTTTACAATTAAGGAGTATTGGCTTTGGCGTTTTTTTGTGTGAATCAGTTAAAATGGTGACGATTCCGGTAAATACTTCTAAGCAAAGTGTCTAATTTTGGTAAAACTGTTAAAATACACAATGATAGTTCCCAGAAATGATTAAGAACGTGTAAGAAACACCTCAAGTACACGTAAATAGATTCTTACTACATTTACTGTCGTATTCAATCACTGAGGTTTCCAGGTGAAAGCTGTGAAATGATGAAAATAGTGGTAGTATTTACAAGTACGGGTACTTCTGGTGGCGTTTTCAGGGGACTGTGCTTTCTAATATTAAGAGTTCATGCTTACAAAGCTCAGAATTGCTGTCTAAAGCCTTGGAATGACGAGAATAGTGTTTATGTTTACAATTAGGGAAGATTGAATTTGGCGGTTTTTTGTGTGAATCAGCTAAAAAGGTGACGATTCCAGTAAATACTTCTAATCAAATTATCGAATTGTGTTCAAACTGTTAAAATACATAATGATAGTTCCCAGAAATGATTAAGAACGTGTAAGAAACACCACAAGTACACGTAAATAGATTCTTAGTACATTTACTGTCGTATTCAATCACGCAGGTTTCCGGTGAAAAGCTGTGAAATGTCGAAAATACTGGTAATATTTACAACTCCGGGTACTTCCAGTGGCGTTTTCACGGGACTGTGCTTTCAAATATTAAGAGTTCATGCTTACAGAGCTCAGAACTGGTGTCTAAAGCCTTGGAATGACGAGAATAGTGTTCATGTTTACAATTAAGGAGTATTGGCTTTGGCTATTTTTTGTGTGAATCAGTTGAAATGGTGAAGATTCCGGTAAATACTTCTAAGCAAACTGTCTAATTTTGGTAAACCTGTTAAAATACACAATGATAGTTCCCAGATATGATTAAGAACGTGTACGAATCACCTCAAGTACACGTTAATAGATTCATACTACATTTACTGTGGTATTCAATCACGGAGGTTTCCGGTGGAAAGCTTTGAAATATCGAAAATACTGGTAATATTTACAACTCCGGGTACTTCCGGTGGTGTTTTCACAGGACTGTGCTTTCAAATATTAAGATTTCATGCTTACAGAGCTCAGAATTGGTGTCTAAAGCCTTGGAATGACGAGAATAGTGTTCATGTTTACAATTAAGGAGGATTGGCTTTGGCGTTTTTTTGTGTGAATCAGCTAAAAAGGTGACGATTCCAGTAAATACTTCTAATCAAACTATCGAATTGTGTTAAAACTGTTAAAATACACAATGATAGTTCCCAGAAATGATTAAGAACGTGTAAGAAACACCACAAGTACACGTAAATAGATTCTTAGTACATTTACTGTCGTATTCAATCACGCAGGTTTCCGGCGGAAAGCTGTGAAATGTCGAAAATACTGGTAATATTTACAACTCCGGATACTTCCAGTGGCGTTTTCACATGACTGTGCTTTCAAATATTAAGAGTTCATGCTTACAGAGCTCAGAGTTGGTGTCTAAAGCCTTGGAATGACGAGAATAGTGTTCATGTTTACAATTAAGGAGTATTGGCTTTGGCGTTTTTTTGTGTGAATCAGTTAAAATGGTGACGATTCCGGTAAATACTTCTAAGCAAACTGTCTAATTTTGGTAAAACTGTTAAAATACACAATGATAGTTCCAGAAATGATTAAGCACGTGTAAGAAACACCTCAAGTACACGTAAATAGATTCTTACTACATTTACTGTCGTATTCAATCACGGAGGTTTCCAGGTGAAACCTGTGAAATGATGAAAATACTGGTAGTATTTACAAGTCCGGGTACTTCCGGTGGCAGTTTTAGGGGACTGTGCTTTCAAATATTAAGAGTTCATGCTTACGGAGCTCAGAATTGGTATCTAAAGCCTTGGAATGACAAGAATAATGTCTATGTTTACAATTAAGGACGATTGGCTTTGGCTTTTTTGTGTGTGAATCAGTTGAAATGGTGAAGATTCCGGTAAATACTTCTAAGCAAACTGTCTAATTTTGGTAAAACTGTTAAAATACACAATGATAGTTCCCAGGAATGATTAAGAACGTGTAAGAATCACCTCAAGTACACGTAAATAGATTCTTACTACATTTACTGTGGTATTCAATCACGGAGGTTTCCGGTGGAAAGTTTTGAAATGTCGAAAATACTGGTAATATTTACAACTCCGGGTACTTCCGGTGGTGTTTTCAAAGGACTGTGCTTTCAAATATTAAGAGTTCATGCTTACAGAGCTCAGACTTGCTGTCTAAAGCCTTGGAATGACGAGAATAGTGTTTATGTTTACAATTAAGGAAGATTGGCTTTGGCGTTTTTTTGTGTGAATCAGCTAAAAAGGTGACGATTCCAGTAAATACTTCTAATCAAACTGTCGAATTGTGTTAAAACTGTTAAAATACACAATGATAGTTCCCAGAAATGATTAAGAACGTGTAAGAGACACCACAAGTACACGTAAATAGATTCTTAGTACATTTACTGTCGTATTCAATCTCGCAGGTTTCCGGTGGAAAGCTGTGAAATGTCGAAAATACTGGTAATATTTACAACTCCGGGTACTTCCAGTGGCGTTTTCACGGGACTGTGCTTTCAAATATTAAGAGTTCATGTTTACAGAGCTCAGAATTCGTGTCTAAAGCCTTGGAATGACGAGAATAGTGTTCATGTTTACAATTAAGGAGTATTGGCTTTGGCGTTTTTTTGTGTGAATCAGTTAAAATGGTGACGATTCCGGTAAATACTTCTAAGCAAAGTGTCTAATTTTGGTAAAACTGTTAAAATACACAATGATAGTTCCCAGAAATGATTAAGAACGTGTAAGAAACACCTCAAGTACACGTAAATAGATTCTTACTACATTTACTGTGGTATTCAATCACGGAGGTTTCCGGTGGAAAGTTTTGAAATGTCGAAAATACTGGTAATATTTACAACTCCGGGTACTTCCGGTGGTGTTTTCAAAGGACTGTGCTTTCAAATATTAAGAGTTCATGCTTACAGAGCTCAGAATTGCTGTCTAAAGCCTTGGAATGACGAGAATAGTGCTTATGTTTACAATTAAAGAAGATTGGCTTTGGCGTTTTTTTGTGTGAATCAGCTAAAAAGGTGACGATTCCAGTAAATACTTCTAATCAAACTGTCGAATTGTGTTAAAACTGTTAAAATACACAATGATAGTTCCCAGAAATGATTAAGAACGTGTAAGAGACACCACAAGTACACGTAAATAGATTCTTAGTACATTTACTGTCGTATTCAATCTCGCAGGTTTCCGGTGGAAAGCTGTGAAATGTCGAAAATACTGGTAATATTTACAACTCCGGGTACTTCCAGTGGCGTTTTCACGGGACTGTGCTTTCAAATATTAAGAGTTCATGTTTACAGAGCTCAGAATTGGTGTCTAAAGCCTTGGAATGACGAGAATAGTGTTCATGTTTACAATTAAGGAGTATTGGCTTTGGCGTTTTTTTGTGTGAATCAGTTAAAATGGTGACGATTCCGGTAAATACTTCTAAGCAAAGTGTCTAATTTTGGTAAAACTGTTAAAATACACAATGATAGTTCCCAGAAATGATTAAGAACGTGTAAGAAACACCTCAAGTACACGTAAATAGATTCTTACTACATTTACTGTCGTATTCAATCACTGAGGTTTCCAGGTGAAAGCTGTGAAATGATGAAAATAGTGGTAGTATTTACAAGTACGGGTACTTCTGGTGGCGTTTTCAGGGGACTGTGCTTTCTAATATTAAGAGTTCATGCTTACAAAGCTCAGAATTGCTGTCTAAAGCCTTGGAATGACGAGAATAGTGTTTATGTTTACAATTAGGGAAGATTGAATTTGGCGGTTTTTTGTGTGAATCAGCTAAAAAGGTGACGATTCCAGTAAATACTTCTAATCAAATTATCGAATTGTGTTCAAACTGTTAAAATACATAATGATAGTTCCCAGAAATGATTAAGAACGTGTAAGAAACACCACAAGTACACGTAAATAGATTCTTAGTACATTTACTGTCGTATTCAATCACGCAGGTTTCCGGTGGAAAGCTGTGAAATGTTGAAAATACTGGTAATATTTACAACTCCGGGTACTTCCAGTGGCGTTTTCACGGGACTGTGCTTTCAAATATTAAGAGTTCATGCTTACAGAGCTCAGAACTGGTGTCTAAAGCCTTGGAATGACGAGAATAGTGTTCATGTTTACAATTAAGGAGTATTGGCTTTGGCTATTTTTTGTGTGAATCAGTTGAAATGGTGAAGATTCCGGTAAATACTTCTAAGCAAACTGTCTAATTTTGGTAAACCTGTTAAAATACACAATGATAGTTCCCAGATATGATTAAGAACGTGTACGAATCACCTCAAGTACACGTTAATAGATTCATACTACATTTACTGTGGTATTCAATCACGGAGGTTTCCGGTGGAAAGCTTTGAAATGTCGAAAATACTGGTAATATTTACAACTCCGGGTACTTCCGGTGGTGTTTTCACAGGACTGTGCTTTCAAATATTAAGATTTCATGCTTACAGAGCTCAGAATTGGTGTCTAAAGCCTTGGAATGACGAGAATAGTGTTCATGTTTACAATGAAGGAGGATTGGCTTTGGCGTTTTTTTGTGTGAATCAGCTAAAAAGGTGACGATTCCAGTAAATACTTCTAATCAAACTATCGAATTGTGTTAAAACTGTTAAAATACACAATGATAGTTCCCAGAAATGATTAAGAACGTGTAAGAAACACCACAAGTACACGTAAATAGATTCTTAGTACATTTACTGTCGTATTCAATCACGCAGGTTTCCGGCGGAAAGCTGTGAAATGTCGAAAATACTGGTAATATTTACAACTCCGGGTACTTCCAGTGGCGTTTTCACGGGACTGTGCTTTCAAATATTAAGAGTTCATGCTTACAGAGCTCAGAATTGGTGTCTAAAGCCTTGGAATGACGAGAATAGTGTTCATGTTTACAATTAAGGAGTATTGGCTTTGGCGTTTTTTTGTGTGAATCATTTAAAAAGGTGACGATTCCGGTAAATACTTCTAAGCAAACTGTCTAATTTTGGTAAAACTGTTAAAATACACAATGATAGTTCCAGAAATGATTAAGCACGTGTAAGAAACACCTCAAGTACACGTAAATAGATTCTTACTACATTTCCTGTCGTATTCAATCACGGAGGTTTCCAGGTGAAACCTGTGAAATGATGAAAATAGTGGTAGTATTTACAAGTACGGGTACTTCTGGTGGCGTTTTCAGGGGACTGTGCTTTCTAATATTAAGAGTTCATGCTTACAAAGCTCAGAATTGGTGTCTAAAGCCTTGGAATGACGAGAATAGTGTTTATGTTTACAATTAGGGAAGATTGAATTTGGCGGTTTTTTGTGTGAATCAGCTAAAAAGGTGACGATTCCAGTAAATACTTCTAATCAAATTATCGAATTGTGTTCAAACTGTTAAAATACATAATGATAGTTCCCAGAAATGATTAAGAACGTGTAAGAAACACCACAAGTACACGTAAATAGATTCTTAGTACATTTACTGTCGTATTCAATCACGCAGGTTTCCGGTGGAAAGCTGTGAAATGTTGAAAATACTGGTAATATTTACAACTCCGGGTACTTCCAGTGGCGTTTTCACGGGACTGTGCTTTCAAATATTAAGAGTTCATGCTTACAGAGCTCAGAACTGGTGTCTAAAGCCTTGGAATGACGAGAATAGTGTTCATGTTTACAATTAAGGAGTATTGGCTTTGGCTATTTTTTGTGTGAATCAGTTGAAATGGTGAAGATTCCGGTAAATACTTCTAAGCAAACTGTCTAATTTTGGTAAACCTGTTAAAATACACAATGATAGTTCCCAGATATGATTAAGAACGTGTACGAATCACCTCAAGTACACGTTAATAGATTCATACTACATTTACTGTGGTATTCAATCACGGAGGTTTCCGGTGGAAAGCTTTGAAATGTCGAAAATACTGGTAATATTTACAACTCCGGGTACCTCCGGTGGTGTTTTCACAGGACTGTGCTTTCAAATATTAAGATTTCATGCTTACAGAGCTCAGAATTGGTGTCTAAAGCCTTGGAATGACGAGAATAGTGTTCATGTTTACAATTAAGGAGGATTGGCTTTGGCGTTTTTTTGTGTGAATCAGCTAAAAAGGTGACGATTCCAGTAAATACTTCTAATCAAACTATCGAATTGTGTTAAAACTGTTAAAATACACAATGATAGTTCCCAGAAATGATTAAGAACGTGTAAGAAACACCACAAGTACACGTAAATAGATTCTTAGTACATTTACTGTCGTATTCAATCACGCAGGTTTCCGGCGGAAAGCTGTGAAATGTCGAAAATACTGGTAATATTTACAACTCCGGGTACTTCCAGTGGCGTTTTCACGGGACTGTGCTTTCAAATATTAAGAGTTCATGCTTACAGAGCTCAGAATTGGTGTCTAAAGCCTTGGAATGACGAGAATAGTGTTCATGTTTACAATTAAGGAGTATTGGCTTTGGCGTTTTTTTGTGTGAATCATTTAAAAAGGTGACGATTCCGGTAAATACTTCTAAGCAAACTGTCTAATTTTGGTAAAACTGTTAAAATACACAATGATAGTTCCAGAAATGATTAAGCACGTGTAAGAAACACCTCAAGTACACGTAAATAGATTCTTACTACATTTCCTGTCGTATTCAATCACGGAGGTTTCCAGGTGAAACCTGTGAAATGATGAAAATAGTGGTAGTATTTACAAGTACGGGTACTTCTGGTGGCGTTTTCAGGGGACTGTGCTTTCTAATATTAAGAGTTCATGCTTACAAAGCTCAGAATTGGTGTCTAAAGCCTTGGAATGACGAGAATAGTGTTTATGTTTACAATTAGGGAAGATTGAATTTGGCGGTTTTTTGTGTGAATCAGCTAAAAAGGTGACGATTCCAGTAAATACTTCTAATCAAATTATCGAATTGTGTTCAAACTGTTAAAATACATAATGATAGTTCCCAGAAATGATTAAGAACGTGTAAGAAACACCACAAGTACACGTAAATAGATTCTTAGTACATTTACTGTCGTATTCAATCACGCAGGTTTCCGGTGGAAAGCTGTGAAATGTCGAAAATACTGGTAATATTTACAACTGCGGGTACTTCCAGTGGCGTTTTCACGGGACTGTGCTTTCAAATATTAAGAGTTCATGCTTACAGAGCTCAGAACTGGTGTCTAAAGCCTTGGAATGACGAGAATAGTGTTCATGTTTACAATTAAGGAGTATTGGCTTTGGGTATTTTTTGTGTGAATCAGTTGAAATGATGAAGATTCCGGTAAATACTTCTAAGCAAACTGTCTAATTTTGGTAAACCTGTTAAAATACACAATGATAATTCCCAGAAATGATTAAGAACGTGTAAGAATCACCTCAAGTACACGTAAATAGATTCTTACTACATTTACTGTGGTATTCAATCACGGAGGTTTCCGGTGGAAAGTTTTGAAATGTCGAAAATACTGGTAATATTTACAACTCCGGGTACTTCCGGTGGTGTTTTCAAAGGACTGTGCTTTCAAATATTAAGAGTTTATGCTTACAGAGCTCAGAATTGCTGTCTAAAGCCTTGGAATGACGAGAATAGTGTTTATGTTTACAATTAAGGAGGATTGGCTTTGGCGTTTTTTTGTGTGAATCAGCTAAAAAGGTGACGATTCCAGTAAATACTTCTAATCAAACTGTCGAATTGTGTTAAAACTGTTAAAATACACAATGATAGTTCCCAGAAATGATTAAGAACGTGTAAGAAACACCACAAGTACACGTAAATAGATTCTTAGTACATTTACTGTCGTATTCAATCACTGAGGTTTCCAGGTGAAAGCTGTGAAATGATGAAAATAGTGGTAGTATTTACAAGTACGGGTACTTCTGGTTGCGTTTTCAGGGGACTGTGCTTTCTAATATTAAGAGTTCATGCTTACAAAGCTCAGAATTGGTGTCTAAAGCCTTGGAATGACGAGAATAGTGTTTATGTTTACAATTAGGGAAGACTGAATTTGGCGGTTTTTTGTGTGAATCAGCTAAAAAGGTGACGATTCCAGTAAATACTTCTAATCAAATTATCGAATTGTGTTCAAACTGTTAAAATACATAATGATAGTTCCCAGAAATGATTAAGAACGTGTAAGAAACACCACAAGTACACGTAAATAGATTCTTAGTACATTTACTGTCGTATTCAGTCACGCAGGTTTCCGGTGGAAAGCTGTGAAATGTCGAAAATACTGGTAATATTTACAACTCCGGGTACTTCCAGTGGCGTTTTCACGGGACTGTGCTTTCAAATATTAAGAGTTCATGGTTACAGAGCTCAGAACTGGTGTCTAAAGCCTTGGAATGACGAGAATAGTGTTCATGTTTACAATTAAGGAGTATTGGCTTTGGCTATTTTTTGTGTGAATCAGTTGAAATGGTGAAGATTCCGGTAAATACTTCTAAGCAAACTGTCTAATTTTGGTAAACCTGTTAAAGTACACAATGATAGTTCCCAGATATGATTAAGAACGTGTACGAATCACCTCAAGTACACGTTAATAGATTCATACTACATTTACTGTGGTATTCAATCACGGAGGTTTCCGGTGGAAAGCTTTGAAATGTCGCAAATACTGGTAATATTTACAACTCCGGGTACTTCCGGTGATGTTTTCAAAGGACTGTGCTTTCAAATATTAAGAGTTCATGCTTACAGAGCTCAGAATTGCTGTCTAAAATCTTGGAATGATGAGAATAGTGTTTATGTTTACAATTAAGGAGGATTGGCTTTGGCGTTTTTTTGTGTGAATCAGCTAAAAAGGTGACGATTCCAGTAAATACTTCTAATCAAACTATCGAATTGTGTTAAAACTGTTAAAATACACAATGATAGTTCCCAGAAATGATTAAGAACGTGTAAAAAACACCACAAGTACACGTAAATAGATTCTTAGTACATTTACTGTCGTATTCAATCACGCAGGTTTCCGGTGGAAAGCTGTGAAATGTCGAAAATACTGGTAATATTTACAACTCCGGGTACTTCCAGTGGCGTTTTCACGGGACTGTGCTTTCAAATATTAAGAGTTCATGCTTACAGAGCTCAGAATTGGTGTCTAAAGCCTTGGAATGATGAGAATAGTGTTCATGTTTACAATTAAGGAGTATTGGCTTTGGCTTTTTTTTGTGTGAATCAGTTGAAATGGTGAAGATTCCGGTAAATACTTCTAAGCAAACTGTCTAATTTTGGTAAACCTGTTAAAATACACAATGATAGTTCCCAGAAATGATTAAGAACGTGTAAGAATCACCTCAAGTACACGTTAATAGATTCATACTACATTTACTGTGGTATTCAATCACGGAGGTTTCCGGTGGAAAGCTTTGAAATGTCGAAAATACTGGTAATATTTACAACTCCGGGTACTTCCGGTGGTGTTTTCACAGGACTGTGCTTTCAAATATTAAGAGTTCATGCTTACAGAGCTCAGAATTGCTGTATAAAGCCTAGGAATGACGAGAATAGTGTTTATGTTTACAATTAAGGAGGATTGGCTTTGGCGTTTTTTTGTGTGAATCAGTTAAAATGGTGACGATTCCGGTAAATACTTCTAAGCAAACTGTCTAATTTTGGTAAAACTGTTAAAATACACAATGATAGTTCCCAGAAATGATTAAGAACGTGAAAGAAACACCTCAAGTACACGTAAATAGATTCTTACTACATTTACTGTCGTACTCAATCACTGAGGTTTCCAGGTGAAAGCTGTGAAATGATGAAAATAGTGGTAGTATTTACAAGTCCGGGTACTTCTGGTGACGTTTTCAGGGGACTGTGCTTTCAAATATTAAGAGTTCATGCTTACAAAGCTCAGAATTGGTGTCTAAAGCCTTGGAATGACGAGAATAGTGTTTATGTTTACAATTAGGGATGATTGAATTTGGCGTTTTTTTGTGTGAATCAGTTAAAATGGTGATGATTCCAGGAAATACTTCTAAGCAAACTGTCTAATTTTGGTAAAACTGTTAAAATACACAATGATAGTTCTCAGAAATGATTAAGAACGTGTAAGAAACACCTCAAGTACACGTAAATAGATTCTTACTACATTTACTGTCGTATTCAATGAAGGAGGTTTCCGGTGGAAAGCTGTGAAATGACGAAAATACTGGTAACATTTACAACTCCGGCTACATCCGGTGGCCTTTTCACGGGACTGTGCTTTCAAATATTAAGAGTTTATGCTTACAGAGCTCAGAATTGGTGTCTAAAGCCTTGGAATGACGGGAATAGTGTTTATGTTTACAATTAAGGAGGATTGGCTTTGGCGTTTTTTTGTGTGAATCAGTTAAAATGGTGACGATTCCGGTAAATACTTCTAAGCAAACTGTCTAATTTTGGTAAAACTGTTAAAATACACAATGATAGTTCCCAGAAATGATTAAGAACGTGAAAGAAACACCTCAAGTACACGTAAATAGATTCTTACTACATTTACTGTCGTACTCAATCACTGAGGTTTCCAGGTGAAAGCTGTGAAATGATGAAAATAGTGGTAGTATTTACAAGTCCGGGTACTTCTGGTGACGTTTTCAGGGGACTGTGCTTTCAAATATTAATAGTTCATGCTTACAAAGCTCAGAATTGGTGTCTAAAGCCTTGGAATGACGAGAATAGTGTTTATGTTTACAATTAGGGAAGATTGAATTTGGCGTTTTTTTTGTGAATCAGTTAAAATGGTGATGATTCCAGGAAATACTTCTAAGCAAACGGTCTAATTTTGGTAAAACTGTTAAAATACACAATGATAGTTCCCAGAAATGATTAAGAACGTGTAAGAAACACCTCAAGTACACGTAAATAGATTCTTACTACATTTACTGTCGTATTCAATGAAGGAGGTTTCCGGTGGAAAGCTGTGAAATGACGAAAATACTGGTAACATTTACAACTCCGGCTACGTCCGGTGGCCTTTTCAAGCGACTGTGCTTTCAAATATTAAGAGTTCATGCTTACAGAGCTCAGAATTGGAGTCTAAAGCCTTGGAATGACGAGAATAGTGTTTATGTTTACAATTAAGGAGGATTGGCTTTGGCGTTTTTTTGTATGAATCAGTTAAAATGGTGACGATTCCGGTAAATACTTCTAAGCAAACTGTCTAATTTTGGTAAAACTGTTAAAATACACAATGATAGTTCCCAGAAATGATTAAGAACGGGAAAGAAACACCTCAAGTACACGTAAATAGATTCTTACTACATTTACTGTCGTACTCAATCACTGAGGTTTCCAGGTGAAAGCTGTGAAATGATGAAAATAGTGGTAGTATTTACAAGTCCGGGTACTTCTGGTGACGTTTTCAGGGGACTGTGCTTTAAAATATTAAGAGTTCATGCTTACAAAGCTCAGAATTGGTGTCTAAAGCCTTGGAATGACGAGAATAGTGTTTATGTTTACAATTAGGGAAGATTGAATTTGGCGTTTTTTTTTGTGAATCAGTTAAAATGGTGATGATTCCAGTATATACTTCTAATTCAACTATCGAATTGTGTTAAAACTGTTAAAATACACAATGATAGTTCCCAGAAATGATTAAGAACGTGTAAGAAACACCACAAGTACACGTAAATAGATTCTTAGTACATTTACTGTCGTATTCAATCACGCAGGTTTCCGGTGGAAAGCTGTGAAATGTCGAAAATACTGGTAATATTTACAACTCCGGGTACTTTAGTGGCGTTTTCACGCGACTGTGCTTTCAAATATTAAGAGTTCATGCTTACAGAGCTCAGAATTGGAGTCTAAAGCCTTGGAATGACGAGAATAGTGTTTATGTTTACAATTAAGGAGGATTGGCTTTGGCGTTTTTTTGTGTGAATCAGTTAAAATGGTGACGATTCCGGTAAATACTTCTAAGCAAACGGTCTAATTTTGGTAAAACTGTTAAAATACACAATGATAGTTCCCAGAAATGATTAAGAACGTGTAAGAAACACCTCAAGTACACGTAAATAGATTCTTACTACATTTACTGTCGTATTCAATGAAGGAGGTTTCCGGTGGAAAGCTGTGAAATGACGAATATACTGGTAACATTTACAACTCCGGCTACGTCCGGTGGCCTTTTTACGGGACTGTGCTTTCAAATATTAAGAGTTTATGCTTACAGAGCTCAGAATTGGTGTCTAAAGCCTTGGAATGACGAGAATAGTGTTTATGTTTACAATTAAGGAGGATTGGCTTTGGCGTTTTTTTGTGTGAATCAGTTAAAATGGTGACGATTCCGGTAAATACTTCTAAGCAAACTGTCTAATTTTGGTAAAACTGTTAAAATACACAATGATAGTTCCCAGAAATGATTAAGAACGTGAAAGAAACACCTCAAGTACACGTAAATAGATTCTTACTACATTTACTGTCGTACTCAATCACTGAGGTTTCCAGGTGAAAGCTGTGAAATGATGAAAATAGTGGTAGTATTTACAAGTCCGGGTACTTCTGGTGACGTTTTCAGGGGACTGTGCTTTAAAATATTAAGAGTTCATGCTTACAAAGCTCAGAATTGGTGTCTAAAGCCTTGGAATGACGAGAATAGTGTTTATGTTTACAATTAGGGATGATTGAATTTGGCGTTTTTTTGTGTGAATCAGTTAAAATGGTGATGATTCCAGGAAATACTTCTAAGCAAACGGTCTAATTTTGGTAAAACTGTTAAAATACACAATGATAGTTCTCAGAAATGATTAAGAACGTGTAAGAAACACCTCAAGTACACGTAAATAGATTCTTACTACATTTACTGTCGTATTCAATGAAGGAGGTTTCCGGTGGAAAGCTGTGAAATGACGAAAATACTGGTAACATTTACAACTCCGGCTATGTCCGGTGGCCTTTTCACGGGACTGTGCTTTCAAATATTAAGAGTTCATGCTTACAGAGCTCAGAATTGGAGTCTAAAGCCTTGGAATGACGAGAATAGTGTTTATGTTTACAATTAAGGAGGATTGGCTTTGGCGTTTTTTTGTGTGAATCAGTTAAAATGGTGACGATTCCGGTAAATACTTCTAAGCAAACGGTCTAATTTTGGTAAAACTGTTAAAATACACAATGATAGTTCCCAGAAATGATTAAGAACGTGTAAGAAACACCTCAAGTACACGTAAATAGCTTCTTACTACATTTACTGTCGTATTCAATGAAGGAGGTTTCCGGTGGAAAGCTGTGAAATGACGAATATACTGGTAACATTTCCAACTCCGGCTACGTCCGGTGGCCTTTTCACGGGACTGTGCTTTCAAATATTAAGAGTTTATGCTTACAGAGCTCAGAATTGGTGTCTTACTACATTTACTGTCGTACTCAATCACTGAGGTTTCCAGGTGAAAGCTGTGAAATGATGAAAATAGTGGTAGTATTTACAAGTCCGGGTACTTCTGGTGACGTTTTCAGGGGACTGTGCTTTAAAATATTAAGAGTTCATGCTTACAAAGCTCAGAATTGGTGTCTAAAGCCTTGGAATGACGAGAATAGTGTTTATGTTTACAATTAGGGAAGATTGAATTTGGCGTTTTTTTTTGTGAATCAGTTAAAATGGTGATGATTCCAGTAAATACTTCTAATCAAACTATCGAATTGTGTTAAAACTGTTAAAATACACAATGATAGTTCCCAGAAATGATTAAGAACGTGTAAGAAACACCACAAGTACACGTAAATAGATTCTTAGTACATTTACTGTCGTATTCAATCACGCAGGTTTCCGGTGGAAAGCTGTGAAATGTCGAAAATACTGGTAATATTTACAACTCCGGGTACTTTAGTGGCGTTTTCACGGGACTGTGCTTTCAAATATTAAGAGTTCATGCTTACAGAGCTCAGAATTGGAGTCTAAAGCCTTGGAATGACGAGAATAGTGTTTATGTTTACAATTAAGGAGGATTGGCTTTGGCGTTTTTTTGTGTGAATCAGTTAAAATGGTGACGATTCCGGTAAATACTTCTAAGCAAACGGTCTAATTTTGGTAAAACTGTTAAAATACACAATGATAGTTCCCAGAAATGATTAAGAATGTGTAAGAAACACCTCAAGTACACGTAAATAGATTCTTACTACATTTACTGTCGTATTCAATGAAGGAGGTTTCCGGTGGAAAGCTGTGAAATGACGAATATACTGGTAACATTTACAACTCCGGCTACGTCCGGTGGCCTTTTCACGGGACTGTGCTTTCAAATATTAAGAGTTTATGCTTACAGAGCTCAGAATTGGTGTCTAAAGCCTTGGAATGACGAGAATAGTGTTTATGTTTACAATTAAGGAGGATTGGCTTTGGCGTTTTTTTGTGTGAATCAGTTAAAATGGTGACGATTCCGGTAAATACTTCTAAGCAAACTGTCTAATTTTGGTAAAACTGTTAAAATACACAATGATAGTTCCCAGAAATGATTAAGAACGTGAAAGAAACACCTCAAGTACACGTAAATAGATTCTTACTACATTTACTGTCGTACTCAATCACTGAGGTTTCCAGGTGAAAGCTGTGAAATGATGAAAATAGTGGTAGTATTTACAAGTCCGGGTACTTCTGGTGACGTTTTCAGGGGACTGTGCTTTAAAATATTAAGAGTTCATGCTTACAAAGCTCAGAATTGGTGTCTAAAGCCTTGGAATGACGAGAATAGTGTTTATGTTTACAATTAGGGATGATTGAATTTGGCGTTTTTTTGTGTGAATCAGTTAAAATGGTGATGATTCCAGGAAATACTTCTAAGCAAACTGTCTAATTTTGGTAAAACTGTTAAAATACACAATGATAGTTCTCAGAAATGATTAAGAACGTGTAAGAAACACCTCAAGTACACGTAAATAGATTCTTACTACATTTACTGTCGTATTCAATGAAGGAGGTTTCCGGTGGAAAGCTGTGAAATGACGAAAATACTGGTAACATTTACAACTCCGGCTACGTCCGGTGGCCTTTTCACGCGACTGTGCTTTCAAATATTAAGAGTTCATGCTTACAGAGCTCAGAATTGGAGTCTAAAGCCTTGGAATGACGAGAATAGTGTTTATGTTTACAATTAAGGAGGATTGGCTTTGGCGTTTTTTTGTGTGAATCAGTTAAAATGGTGACGATTCCGGTAAATACTTCTAAGCAAACGGTCTAATTTTGGTAAAACTGTTAAAATACACAATGATAGTTCCCAGAAATGATTAAGAACGTGTAAGAAACACCTCAAGTACACGTAAATAGATTCTTACTACATTTACTGTCGTATTCAATGAAGGAGGTTTCCGGTGGAAAGCTGTGAAATGACGAATATACTGGTAACATTTACAACTCCGGCTACGTCCGGTGGCCTTTTCACGGGACTGTGCTTTCAAATATTAAGAGTTTATGCTTACAGAGCTCAGAATTGGTGTCTAAAGCCTTGGAATGACGAGAATAGTGTTTATGTTTACAATTAAGGAGGATTGGCTTTGGCGTTTTTTTGTGTGAATCAGTTAAAATGGTGACGATTCCGGTAAATACTTCTAAGCAAACTGTCTAATTTTGGTAAAACTGTTAAAATACACAATGATAGTTCCCAGAAATGATTAAGAACGTGAAAGAAACACCTCAAGTACACGTAAATAGATTCTTACTACATTTACTGTCGTACTCAATCACTGAGGTTTCCAGGTGAAAGCTGTGAAATGATGAAAATAGTGGTAGTATTTACAAGTCCGGGTACTTCTGGTGACGTTTTCAGGGGACTGTGCTTTAAAATATTAAGAGTTCATGCTTACAAAGCTCAGAATTGGTGTCTAAAGCCTTGGAATGACGAGAATAGTGTTTATGTTTACAATTAGGGATGATTGAATTTGGCGTTTTTTTGTGTGAATCAGTTAAAATGGTGATGATTCCAGGAAATACTTCTAAGCAAACTGTCTAATTTTGGTAAAACTGTTAAAATACACAATGATAGTTCTCAGAAATGATTAAGAACGTGTAAGAAACACCTCAAGTACACGTAAATAGATTCTTACTACATTTACTGTCGTATTCAATGAAGGAGGTTTCCGGTGGAAAGCTGTGAAATGACGAAAATACTGGTAACATTTACAACTCCGGCTACGTCCGGTGGCCTTTTCACGCGACTGTGCTTTCAAATATTAAGAGTTCATGCTTACAGAGCTCAGAATTGGAGTCTAAAGCCTTGGAATGACGAGAATAGTGTTTATGTTTACAATTAAGGAGGATTGGCTTTGGCGTTTTTTTGTGTGAATCAGTTAAAATGGTGACGATTCCGGTAAATACTTCTAAGCAAACGGTCTAATTTTGGTAAAACTGTTAAAATACACAATGATAGTTCCCAGAAATGATTAAGAACGTGTAAGAAACACCTCAAGTACACGTAAATAGATTCTTACTACATTTACTGTGGTATTCAATCACGGAGGTTTCCGGTGGAAAGTTTTGAAATGTCGAAAATACTGGTAATATTTACAACTCCGGGTACTTCCGGTGGTGTTTTCAAAGGACTGTGCTTTCAAATATTAAGAGTTCATGCTTACAGAGCTCAGAATTGCTGTCTAAAGCCTTGGAATGACGAGAATAGTGTTTATGTTTACAATTAAGGAGTATTGGCTTTGGCTATTTTTTGTGTGAATCAGTTGAAATGGTGAAGATTCCGGTAAATACTTCTAAGCAAACTGTCTAATTTTGGTAAACCTGTTAAAATACACAATGATAGTTCCCAGATATGATTAAGAACGTGTACGAATCACCTCAAGTACACGTTAATAGATTCATACTACATTTACCGTGGTATTCAATCACGGAGGTTTCCGGTGGAAAGCTTTGAAATGTCGAAAATACTGGTAATATTTACAACTCCGGGTACTTCCGGTGGTGTTTTCACAGGACTGTGCTTTCAAATATTAAGAGTTCATGCTTACAGAGCTCAGAATTGCTGTCTAAAATCTTGGAATGACGAGAATAGTGTTTATGATTACAATTAAGGAGGATTGGCTTTGGCGTTTTTTTGTGTGAATCAGCTAAAAAGGTGACGATTCCAGTAAATACTTCTAATCAAACTATCGAATTGTGTTAAAACTGTTAAAATACACAATGATAGTTCCCAGAAATGATTAAGAACGTGTAAAAAACACCACAAGTACACGTAAATAGATTCTTAGTGCATTTACTGTCGTATTCAATCACGCAGGTTTCCGGTGGAAAGCTGTGAAATGTCGAAAATACTGGTAATATTTACAACTCCGGGTACTTCCAGTGGCGTTTTCACGGGACTGTGCTTTCAAATATTAAGAGTTCATGCTTACAGAGCTCAGAATTGGTGTCTAAAGCCTTGGAATGACGAGAATAGTGTTCATGTTTACAATTAAGGAGTATTGGCTTTGGCTTTTTTTTGTGTGAATCAGTTGAAATGGTGAAGATTCCGGTAAATACTTCTAAGCAAACTGTCTAATTTTGGTAAACCTGTTAAAATACACAATGATAGTTCCCAGAAATGATTAAGAACGTGTAAGAATCACCTCAAGTACACGTTAATAGATTCATACTACATTTACTGTGGTATTCAATCACGGAGGTTTCCGGTGGAAAGCTTTTAAATGTCGAAAATACTGGTAATATTTACAACTCCGGGTACTTCCGGTGGTGTTTTCACAGGACTGTGCTTTCAAATATTAAGAGTTCATGCTTACAGAGCTCAGAATTGGTGTCTAAAGCCTTGGAATGACGAGAATAGTGTTCATGTTTACAATTAAGGAGGATTGGCTTTGGCGTTTTTTTGTGTGAATCAGCTAAAAAGGTGACGATTCCAGTAAATACTTCTAATCAAACTATCGAATTGTGTTAAAACTGTTAAAATACACAATGATAGTTCCCAGAAATGATTAAGAACGTGTAAGAAACACCACAAGTACACGTAAATAGATTCTTAGTACATTTACTGTCGTATTCAATCACGCAGGTTTCCGACGGAAAGCTGTGAAATGTCGAAAATACTGGTAATATTTACAACTCCGGGTACTTCCAGTGGCGTTTTCACCTGACTGTGCTTTCAAATATTAAGAGTTCATGCTTACAGAGCTCAGAATTGGTGTCTAAAGCCTTGGAATGACGAGAATAGTGTTCATGTTTACAATTAAGGAGTATTGGCTTTGGCGTTTTTTTGTGTGAATCAGTTAAAATGGTGACGATTCCGGTAAATACTTCTAAGCAAACTGTCTAATTTTGGTAAAACTGTTAAAATACACAATGATAGTTCCAGAAATGATTAAGAACGTGTAAGAAACACCTCAAGTACACGTAAATAGATTCTTACTACATTTACTGTCGTATTCAATCACGGAGGTTTCCAGGTGAAACCTGTGAAATGATAAAAATACTGGTAGTATTTACAAGTCCGGGTACTTCCGGTGGCAGTTTTAGGGGACTGTGCTTTCAAATATTAAGAGTTCATGCTTACGCAGCTCAGAATTAGGTATCTAAAGCCTTGGAATGACAAGAATAATGTCTATGTTTACAATTAAGGACGATTGGCTTTGGCTTTTTTTTTGTGTGAATCAGTTGAAATGGTGAAGATTCCGGTAAATACTTCTAAGCAAACTGTCTAATTTTGGTAAAACTGTTAAAATACACAATGATAGTTCCCAGAAATGATTAAGAACGTGTAAGAATCACCTCAAGTACACGTAAATAGATTCTTACTACATTTACTGTGGTATTCAATCACGGAGGTTTTCGGTGGAAAGTTTTGAAATGTCGAAAATACTGGTAATATTTACAACTCCGGGTACTTCCGGTGGTGTTTTCAAAGGACTGTGCTTTCAAATATTAAGAGTTCATGCTTACAGAGCTCAGAATTGCTGTCTAAAGCCTTGGAATGACGAGAATAGTGTTCATGTTTACAATTAAGGAAGATTGGCTTTGGCGTTTTTTTGTGTGAATCAGCTAAAAAGGTGACGATTCCAGTAAATACTTCTAATCAAACTGTCGAATTGTGTTAAAACTGTTAAAATACACAATGATAGTTCCCAGAAATGATTAAGAACGTGTAAGAGACACCACAAGTACACGTAAATAGATTCTTAGTACATTTACTGTCGTATTCAATCTCGCAGGTTTCCGGTGGAAAGCTGTGAAATGTCGAAAATACTGGTAATATTTACAACTCCGGGTACTTCCAGTGGC
Organism: Myotis daubentonii; assembly: GCF_963259705.1. Classification (NCBI taxonomy): domain Eukaryota; kingdom Metazoa; phylum Chordata; class Mammalia; order Chiroptera; family Vespertilionidae; genus Myotis; species Myotis daubentonii. Next base: position 4,080 of record NW_026775492.1, on the reverse strand, counting down.
GTTTTCACGGGACTGTGCTTTCAAATATTAAGAGTTCATGTTTACAGAGCTCAGAATTGGTGTCTAAAGCCTTGGAATGACGAGAATAGTATTCATGTTTACAATTAAGGAGTATTGGCTTTGGCGTTTTTTTGTGTGAATCAGTTAAAATGGTGACGATTCCGGTAAATACTTCTAAGCAAAGTGTCTAATTTTGGTAAAACTGTTAAAATACACAATGATAGTTCCCAGAAATGATTAAGAACGTGTAAGAAACACCTCAAGTACACGTAAATAGATTCTTACTACATTTACTGTCATATTCAATCACTGAGGTTTCCAGGTGAAAGCTGTGAAATGATGAAAATAGTGGTAGTATTTACAAGTCCGGGTACTTCTGGTGGCGTTTTCAGGGGACTGTGATTTCAAATATTAAGAGTTCATGCTTACAGAGCTCAGAATTGGTGTCTAAAGCCTTGGAATGACGAGAATAGTGTTTATGTTTACAATTAGGGAAGATTGAATTTGGCCTTTTTTTGTGTGAATCAGCTAAATAGGTGACGATTCCAGTAAATACTTCTAATCAAACTATCGAATTGTGTTAAAACTGTTAAAATACACAATGATAATTTCCAGAAATGATTAAGAACGTGTAAGAAACACCACAAGTACACGTAAATAGATTCTTAGTACATTTACTGTCGTATTCAATCACGCAGGTTTCCGGTGGAAAGCTGTGAAATGTCGAAAATACTGGTAATATTTACAACTCCGGGTACTTCCAGTGGCGTTTTCACGGGACTGTGCTTTCAAATATTAAGAGTTCATGCTTACAGAGCTCAGAATTGGTGTCTAAATCCTTGGAATGACGAGAATAGTGTTTATGTTTACAATTAGGGAAGATTGAATTTGGCGGTTTTTTTTGTGAATCAGTTAAAATGGTGATGATTCCAGGAAATACTTCTAAGCAAACAGTCTAATTTTGGTAAAACTGTGAAAATACACAATGATAGTTCCCAGAAATGATTAAGAACGTGTAATAAACACCTCAAGTACACGTAAATAGATTCTTACTACATTTACTGTCCTATTCAATGAAGGAGGTTTCCGGTGGAAAGCTGTGAAATGACGAAAATACTGGTAACATTTACAACTCCGGCTACGTCCGGTGGCCTTTTCACGCGACTGTGCTTTCAAATATTAAGAGTTCATGCTTACAGAGCTCAGAATTGGTGTCTAAAGCCTTGGAATGACGAGAATAGTGTTTATGTTTACAATTAAGGAGGATTGGCTTTGGCGTTTTTTTGTGTGAATCAGTTAAAATGGTGACGATTCCGGTAAATACTTCTAAGCAAACTGCTAATTTTGGTAAAACTGTTAAAATACACAATGTTAGTTCCCATAAATGATTAAGAACGTGTAAGAAACACCACAAGCACACGTAAATAGATATTTAGTAAATTTACTGTCGTATTCAATCACTGAGGTTTCCAGGTAAAAGCTTGAAATGATGAAATCAGTGGTAATATTTATAACTCCGGCCAATTACGGTGGCCTTTTCACGGGACTGTGCTTTCAAATATTAAGAGTTCATGCTTACAAAGCTCAGAATTGGTGTCTAAAGCCTTGGAATGACGAGAATAGTGTTCATGTTTACAATTAGGGAAGATTGAATTTGGTGTTATTTTTTGTGAATCAGTTAAAATGGTGATGATTCCAGGAAATACTTCTAAGAAAACGGTCTAATTTTGGTAAAACTGTTAAAATACACAATGATAGTTCCCAGAAATGATTAAGAACGTGTAAGAAACACCTCAAGTACACGTAAATAGATTCTTACTACATTTACTGTCATATTCAATCACTGAGGTTTCCAGGTGAAAGCTGTGAAATGATGAAAATAGTGGTAGTATTTACAAGTCCGGGTACTTCTGGTGGCGTTTTCAGGGGACTGTGATTTCAAATATTAAGAGTTCATGCTTACAAAGCTCAGAATTGGTGTCTAAAGCCTTGGAATGACGAGAATAGTGTTTATGTTTACAATTAGGGAAGATTGAATTTGGCCTTTTTTTGTGTGAATCAGCTAAATAGGTGACGATTCCAGTAAATACTTCTAATCAAACTATCGAATTGTGTTAAAACTGTTAAAATACACAATGATAATTTCCAGAAATGATTAAGAACGTGTAAGAAACACCACAAGTACACGTAAATAGATTCTTAGTACATTTACTGTCGTATTCAATCACGCAGGTTTCCGGTGGAAAGCTGTGAAATGTCGAAAATACTGGTAATATTTACAACTCCGGGTACTTCCAGTGGCGTTTTCACGGGACTGTGCTTTCAAATATTAAGAGTTCATGCTTACAGAGCTCAGAATTGGTGTCTAAAGCCTTGGAATGACGAGAATAGTGTTCATGTTTACAATTAAGGAGTATTGGCTTAGGCGTTTTTTTGTGTGAATCAGTTAAAATGGTGATGATTCCGGTAAATACTTCTAAGCAAACGGTCTAATTTTGGTAAAACTGTTAAAATACACAATGATAGTTCCCAGAAATGATTAAGAACGTGTAAGAAACACCTCAAGTACACGTAAATAGATTCTTACTACATTTACTGTCGTACTCAATCACTGAGGTTTCCAGGTGAAAGCTGTGAAATGATGAAAATAGTGGTAGTATTTACAAGTCCGGGTACTTCTGGTGACGTTTTCAGGGGACTGTGCTTTCAAATATTAAGAGTTCATGCTTACAAAGATCAGAATTGGTGTCTAAAGCCTTGGAATGACGAGAATAGTGTTTATGTTTACAATTAGGGAAGATTGAATTTGGTGTTATTTTTTGTGAATCAGTTAAAATGGTGATGATTCCAGGAAATACTTCTAAGAAAACGGTCTAATTTTGGTGAAACTGTTAAAATACACAATGATAGTTCCCAGAAATGATTAAGAACGTGTAAGAAACACCTCAAGTACACGTAAATAGATTCTTACTACATTTACTGTCGTATTCAATCACTGAGGTTTCCAGGTGAAAGCTGTGAAATGATGAAAATAGTGGTAGTATTTACAAGTCCGGGTACTTCTCGTGGCGTTTTCAGGGGAATGTGATTGCAAATATTAAGAGTTCATGCTTACAAAGCTCAGAATTGGTGTCTAAAGCCTTGGAATGACGAGAATAGTGTTTATGTTTACAATTAGGGGAGATTGAATTTGGCGTTTTTTTGTGTGAATCAACTAAATAGGTGACGATTCCAGTAAATACTTCTAATCAAACTATCGAATTGTGTTAAAACTGTTAAAATACACAATGATAGTTCCCAGAAATGATTAAGAACGTGTAAGAAACACCTCAAGTACACGTAAATAGATTCTTACTACATTTACTGTCGTATTCAATCACGCAGGTTTCCGGTGGAAAGCTGTGAAATGTCGAAAATACTGGTAATATTTACAACTCCGGGTACTTTAGTGGCGTTTTCACGGGACTGTGCTTTCAAATATTAAGAGTTTATGCTTACAGAGCTCAGAATTGGTGTCTAAAGCCTTGGAATGACGAGAATAGTGTTCATGTTTACAATTAAGGAGTATTGGCTTTGGCGTTTTTTTGTGTGAATCAGTTAAAATGGTGACGATTCCGGTAAATACTTCTAAGCAAACTGTCTAATTTTGGTAAAACTGTTAAAATACACAATGATAGTTCCCAGAAATGATTAAGAACGTGAAAGAAACACCTCAAGTACACGTAAATAGATTCTTACTACATTTACTGTCATACTCAATCACTGAGGTTTCCAGGTGAAAGCTGTGAAATGATGAAAATAGTGGTAGTATTTACAAGTCCGGGTACTTCTGGTGACGTTTTCAGGGGACTGTGCTTTCAAATATTAAGAGTTCATGCTTACAAAGCTCAGAATTGGTGTCTAAAGCCTTGGAATGACGAGAATAGTGTTTATGTTTACAATTAGGGAAGATTGAATTTGGCGTTTTTTTTTGTGAATCAGTTAAAATGGTGATGATTCCAGGAAATACTTCTAAGCAAATGGTCTAATTTTGGTAAAACTGTTAAAATACACAATGATAGTTCCCAGAAATGATTAAGA
>NW_026775491.1:0-14504 GCF_963259705.1 Myotis daubentonii | reverse complement strand
GAACTCGTTTAGCTTTTTCTTGTCTGTGAGGCTCTTTATCTTACCTTCAATTCTAAATGATAGCTTTGCTGGGTAGAGTAGCAATTTTTTAAATTAAATCTTTATTGTGGAAAGTATTACAAATGTCCCTCTCCTCCTCCCCCATTGACCCCTTCTAGCCCGCCCCCACCATTTATTGAAGAGACTGTCTTGACTCCATTGGTATGCTCTTGCCTCCTTTGTCAAATATTAATTGTGCGTAATGGCTTGAGTCAATTTCTGGAGTCTCTCTGTTCTGTTCCATTGATGTATATGCCTGTTCTTGTGCCAGTACCAGGCTATTTTGATTATAGTGGCTTTGTAGTATAACTTGATATCTGGTATTGTGATCCCTCCAACTTTGTTCTTCTTTCTCAAGATTGCTATTGCTTTTCATGGTCTTTTTTGGTTCCACATAAATGGTTGGAGTATATTTTTCTAGATCTGTGAAATATGCTGTTGGTATTTTAAAAGGAATTGCATCGAATCTGCAGATGGCTTTGGGTAGTATGGACATTTTAATGATGTTAATTCTACCAATCCATTGTGTATCGCAAATCAGCGAGCTGGACAAGACGCCTTAATGAGCCAAGTAGTTAGGAGTCATCTTTATTGTGCACAGGTTCAGATGACCTCTGTCAAATTCTGAACAAGGAGTATTTCCTTTTTATATTCTTCTAGTTTTTTGTGTAAGTTATTTTTGTAGACAGCTTGTAACCTTGAGTATATATCATATCTAGCAAACACCTGTTATATCTATACAGACAACTTGAAACTTTGAGTACATATCATATCTATAGACACCTGTAACCTTGGATACAAACACTTGGCATGAGAATATGGGAATTATTATCAGTATCAGCGTATCAGTCCCTTCAGATGGCTAGCTTGCAAGGTCAGACAGTTAAGTTTATTTTTTTCTATTATTCAAGCTAAAAAACAAAGTTATATTTTACAGAATAAGAGACTATCTAAAAATAACAGAGTAGCTCAAGCAACAGTTTTAAACAGCAGTTTTCCAAAAGAGGGACCACCATGCTTCACCATGAGCGTGGTATATGCTTCCACTTGTTTATATCTTCTTCTATCTCTTTTTTCAACGTCCTATAGTTTTCCAACTACAAGTCTTTTACCTACTTGGTTAAGTTTATTCCTAAGTATCTTAATATTTTGTTGCAGTGGTAAATGGGATTGTTTAGTTCCTCCTTCTGAGAATTTATTATTGGAGTATAAAAATGCCATTGATTTCTGGGCGTTAATTTGGTATCTGGCTATATTACCAAGTTTGTTTATTAAATCTAGTAGTATTTTGGTGGAGTCTTTAGGGTTTTCTATGTATGCTATCATGTCATCTGCAAATAGTTTTACTTCCTCCTTTCCAATTTGCATTCCTTTCATTTCTTTTACTTGTCTGAACACTGATGCTAGGACTTACAGTACTATGTTGAATAAGAGTGGTGAAAGCAGACATTCCTGTCCTGTTCTTGTTTGGGGGAAAACGGTTTTAGTTTTTGCCCATTGAGTATGATGTTGACTGTAGGTTTGTCATATATGGCCTTTATTATGCTGAGATATGTCCCCTCTATTCTCACTTTGCTGAGAGTTTTTTTAAAAAATGGTGTTGGATTTTGTCAAATGGTTTTTTTGCATCTATACAGATGATCATGTGATATTTGTCTTTCAATTGTTTATGTATCATGTTTATTGATTTGCAAATATTGTACCAGCCTTGCATCCCTGGAATAAATCCCACTTCATCATAGTGTATGATCTTTTAAATATATTGCTGTATCCAATTTGGCAATATTTTGTTGAGGATTTTAGGATCTATGTTCATCAGGGATATTGGCCTATAATTCTCTTTCTCTGTAGTGTCTTTATCTGGTTTTGGAATTAGGATAATGCTGGCCTCATAACAAGAGCTTGCAAGGGTTCCTTCCTTTTGGATTTTTGAAATATTTTGAGGAGGACAGGTGTTAGTTCTTGTTTGAATGTTGGTTAAAACTCCTCTGTGAAGCCATCTGGGCCAGCGCTATTGTTTGCTGGGAGTTTTTTGATTATTGCTTCTATTTCATCAGTTGTTATTAGCCTATTCAGGTTTTCTGATTTTCCTGATTCAGTTTTGGGAGATTGTATTTTTGCAGGAATTTGTCCATTTCATCCACATTGTCCAGCTTATTGTCATACAGTATTTTCTCATAATCCTTTGTATTTATGTGGTGTCAGTTGTTACTTCTCCACTTTCATTTCTGATTTTATTTATTTGGGTCCTCTCTCTTTGTTTCTTTATAAGTCTGGCTAATGGTTCATCAATCGTATTTATTTTTTCAAAGAACCTGCTCTTGGTTTCATCAATCTTTTGTATTGTGTGTGTGTGTGTGTGTGTGTGTGTGTGTGTGTGTGTGTGTGTGTTTTGTTTGTTTTTTTTGTCTCTATGTCATTTATTTCTGCTTTCTAATCTTTATTATTTCCTTCTACTTACTCTGGGTGTTTTCTTGTTGTTCTCTTTCTAATTCTTTAAGTTGTAGGTTTAAATAGTTTATTATTAATTTTTCTTGTTTTTTCAGGTAGGCCTCTAGTGGTATGAACTTACCTCTCAGACTGCTTTTGCTGTGTCCCAGAGATTTGGGCTTGTTGTATGTTCATTTTCATTTGTTTTTAGGAAGTTTTTTATATTTCTTTCTTGATCTCATTGGTAACCCATTCATTGTTTAATAACTTGTTATTTAGCCTTGGTGTGTTTGAATGTTTTTTAGTGTTTTTACTGTAGTTGATTTCTAATTTCATTCCACTGTGATCTGAGGAGATGCTTGATATTATTTCAATCTTCTTGAACTTGTATGACTTGTTTTGTGTCCTAACATGTGGTCTATCTTGGTGAATGACCCCTGTACACTTGAGAATGTATAATCTGCAGCTTTGGGGCAAAACGTTCTATAAATGTCAGTTAAAGCCATCTGATCCAATGTGTCATTTAGAGTGGCTCTTTCATTGTTAAGTTTTTGTCTGGAAGATCTATCCAGCAAAGTCAGCAGGGTGTTAAAGTCCCCTACTATGACTGTATTGCTGTCGATCTCTCGCTTAAAGTCCTCTAGAAGTTTTGTTTTATAGTTAGGTTCTCCTATATTGGGTGCATATATGTTTACCAAGGTTATATCATGTTATTGGATTGATACCTTTGGTATTATGTTGTGACCTTTCATGTCTTTTGCAGTCTATTTTGTCAGATATGAGTATTGCTACCACAGCTTTTTTCATTTCCACTTGCCTGGAACATTTTTCCCATCCCTTCACTCTCATCTTGTGTGAGCCTTTTGTTCTGAGGTGGGTCTCTTGTAGACAGCATATAATTGGGTCATGTTTTTGTATCCATTGAACTACCCCATGTCTTTTGATTGGAGAATTGAATCAATTTACACTTATAGATATTATTGGTGGGTACTTATTTATTGCCATTTTAATTCTGTATGCCTAGGTTTCTCTCTAATTCTTTTCTCATTGCAGTAGTCCCTTTAACATTTCTTGTAATGCTGATTTGGGGCTGATAGACTCCTTTAGCCTTTTTGTATGAGAAGCTCTTTATTTCACCATTTATTCTGAGTGATAAACCTTGCTGGGTATAGTAATCTTGGTTTCAGATCCTTGCTATTCATTGCCTTGAATATTTCATGCCATTCCTCTTCTAGCCTGTAGAGTTTCTGATGAGAAATCAGTTGACAGCCTTAGAGGAGCTCCTTTGTAGGTAACAAATTGCTTTTCTCTTGCTGCCTTTAAGATTCCCTCTTTGTCTTTAATTTTTGGCATTTTAATTATGATGTGTCTGGGCATGGGCCTGTTTGGTTCTTCTTGCTTGGGACTCTCTGTGCCTCCTGAACTAGTGTGACATTTTCCTTCACCATTAGGGAAGTTTTCTGCCATTATTTCTTCAAAATGTTCTCTCTCCCTTGCTGGCTTTCTTCCCTTTCTGGCATACCTATTGTGTGAGGATTTTTATGTTTCATGTTGTCCCACAACTCCCTTAGCTGTACTCCTGTTTTTTAATTGTTTTTTTTCTTTTTGATTACCTGAGTGATTTTTTTCTACCCTGTCTTCTAAGTCACTAATCTGATCCTCAGCTTCCGCTAATCTTCTGTGTATTCCTTCCAATGTGTTCTTTACTAGTGCTAGGCATTTTTTATTTCTGACTCCTTTTTTCATAGTTACTATATCTTTTCTCATGTTGTTGAGTATCTTTGCCATCATTAATCTGAACTGTATGTCATAAAATTTTTATCTCCATTTATCTCTTCTTCTGGAGAATCTCCTTTTCTTTCAGTTGAGGGTTGTTTTGTTATCGCCCCATTTTGACTACCTGTCTGGCTTTGTGACTATGTATTAGGTAGATCTGCTACGCCTCCCAATCTCAAGTGCAGGACAGTGTCAAATGCTGTTTCTGACTAAGTAGATCAGGCAAAGACTCAAAGCCTCCAGAGACCCGCCTCTGCCTGAAAACTGGATTCAATCTTGAGTAGCCCTCTGGAAATCATCCACAGGCATGGGGAGATGTTTTCCAACAGGTGGGGCAGTTGCTTCTGGTTGGAGGCTAATTGTTATTCTCAGTCTCTTAAAGGACCTTAGAATGGGCTAATTGTTACTCTAAGCCTCTTAATGTGGCAAAGGGTTTTTCAATAGGGTGGGGCCACTGTCTTCCCCCCAAGACAAAAACTGCCTGATAGCAAAGGTCTTCCTGAGAAAGATTACCTCTTCAGTGTGAGGGCATGACTCAGCACAGGAAACCAGGTTGTCTGCCTTCTGAGCTCTAACCCTAGAGCCTCCACCCTAGCTTCTGCTCACAGAGCTCCAGTCCACTCTGCTCTCCTTCTGCCGGACCCTATGGTGAGTGGAAATGCAAGCACCCTCTTAAAAGGCCAACACACCGAGGAATTTTGTGTGTTGGCCCTTTAAGAGGTTGCCTGCATTTCCAGCTATCTCTGGCTGGCAGACAGCAACCCTGCTGCTTTTCACAGACAGATGATATGTGAGCACACTTCTCAGTTCTGGTGCTCTCTGCCAGGGGCCCAACTTGGGGATTAAACCCCAGAGTTCTCAGTGGCAACCCCTCACAGCTGAGATATCTCTCTGGAACTTCAGCTGCTGTCTGTGGGAGCCCAGCCAGCCCTTTCATGCTTCCATCCTTCCTACCGGTCTCTATGCAATCTCCGCTTTCTGTCCTTGGTTATCAGGGTTCTCTCCAGCTAGTCTTCAGTTGATTATTTGGGATGGGGGGAGGGTTTGTTTTTTGTATTTTAGTTGTAATTCCAGTTCGGTGCTGGGAGTGTGTCTGTGTAGCATTTACTTGCTCTACTGCCATTTTTTTCTCCCCTAATCTGCTTTTAATATCACCCAGTGTATTTTTTATTTTGGTATCATATTTTTCACCTCTATACTTTCACTTGTCTTTTCTTTCTCTTTCAGTCATTTCTTTTAAAAAATATATATAATTGTATTGATTTCTGAGAGGAAGGAAGAGGGAACAAGAGATAGAAACATCAGTGATGAGAGGGAATCATTGATTGGCTGCCTCCTGCATGCCCCACAGTGGGGATCAAGCCTGCAACCTGGGAATGTGCCCTGACCAGGAATCTGTGTCCTCCTGGTTCATAGGTTCACATTCAACCACTGAGCCATGCAGGCTGGGCTCAGTCATTTCTTTTTACTTATGTTCAATGCAAATTAATTCGATAACATGAGAAGTTACTATGAATCAAAGCATAAATACACTAACACAACATATAATCCATAATAGACGTACAACATTTAGGTATGAAACAAAAAGGAATCTTTTCTTTTTTTTTTTATTGCTTAAAGTATTACAAAGGGTATTACATATGTATCCATTTTATCCCCCCGCCCTAGACAGTCCCCTAGCCTCCCCTATCACCCAGTGTCTTATGTCCATTGGTTATGCTTATATGCATGCATACAAGTCCTTTAGTTGATCTCTTACCCCCCTACCTCCTGCCCCCCACCCCTCCCCGGCCTTCCCGCTGCAGTTTGACAATCTGTTTGAGGCAGCTCTGCCTCTGTATCTATTATTGTTCAAAAGTTTATAATGGTCTCTATTTTCCATGAATGAGTGAGATCATGTGGTATTTTTCCTTTATTGACTGGCTTATTTCACTTAGCATAATGCTCTCCAGTTCCATCCATGACGTTGCAAATGGTAAGAGTTCCTTCCTTTTTACAGCAGCATAGTATTCCATCGTGTAGATGTACCACAGTTTTCTAATCCATTCATCTACTGATGGGCACTTAGGCTGTTTCCAGATCTTAGCTATGGTGAATTGTGCTGCTATGAACATAGGGGTGCATATATCCTTTCTGATTGGTGTTTCTGGTTTCTTGGGATATATTCCTATAAGTGGGATCACAGGGTCAAATGGGAGTTCCATTTTCAGTTTTTTAAGGAAACTCCATACTGTCTTCCATAGTGGCTGCACCAGTCTGCATTCCCACCAGCAGTGCACAAGTGTTCCTTTTTCTCCACATCCTCTCCAGCACTTGTCGTTTGTTGATTTGTTGATGATAGCCAGTCTGACAGGTGTGAGATGGTACCTCATTGCTGTTTTGATTTGCATCTCTCGGATGATTAGTGACTTTGAGCATGTTTTCATATGTCTCTTGGCTTTCTGGATGTCCTCTTTTGAAAGGTGTCTATTTAGGTCCTTTGCCCATTTTTTGATTGGATTGTTTATCTTCCTTTTGTTAAGTTGTATGAGTTCCCTATAAATTTTGGAGATTAGGCCCTTATCAGATATGTCATTGGCAGATATGTTTTCCCACACAGTGGGTTTTCTCGTTGTTTTGTTGATGGTTTCTTTTGCTGTGCAGAAGCTTTTTATTTTGATGTAGTCCCATTTGTTCATTTTTTCTTTAGTTTCAAGTGCCCTAGGAGCTGTATCAGTGAAGAAATTGCTTCGGCATATGTCTGAAATTTTCTTGCCTTTGGATTCTTCTAGAATTTTTATGGTATCCTGTCGTACATTTAAGTCCTTTATCCATTTTGAGTTTATTTTTGTGTATGGTGTAAGTTGGTGGTCTAGTTTCATTTTCTTGCATATATCTGTCCAATTTTCCCAACACCATTTATTGAAGAGACTATCTTGGCTCCATTGTATGTTCTTGCCTCCTTTGTCAAATATTAATTGAGCATATTGGTTCGGGCCGATTTCTGGGCTCTCTATTCTATTCCATTGATCTATATGCCTATTCTTGTGCCAGTACCAGGCAGTTTTGAGAACAGTGGCTTTGTAATACAACTTGATATCTGGTATTGAGATCCCACCTACTTTGTTCTTTTTCAGGATTGCTGCAGCTATTCGGGGTCTTCTTTTATTCCAGATGAATTTTTGGAAAGTTCGTTCTAGATCTCTGAAGTATGCTGTTGGTATTTTAATGGGAAGTGCGTTGAATTTATAGATTGCTTTGGGTAGTATGGACATTTTAATGATGTTGATTCTACCAATCCATGAACACGGTATGTTCTTCCATCTGTTTATGTCTTCCTCTATGTCTTTTTTCAACGTCCTGTAGTTTTCTGAGTAGAGGTCTTTTACCTCTTTAGTTAAGTTTATTCCTAGGTAGCTTAATTTTTTTGGTGCAATGGTAAACGGGATTGTTTTTATAATCTCTCTTTCTGAAAGTTCACTATTGGTGTATAGAAATGCCTCAGATTTCTTGGGGTTAATTTTGTATCCTGCTACATTGCCAAATTCATGTATTAAGTCTAGTAGCTTTTTGATGGAATCTCTAGGGTTTTGTAGGTATAATATCATGTCGTCTGCAAATAAGGACAGTTTTACTTCCTCTTTTCCAATTTGGATGCCTTTGGGAGAACCAAGATGGCGGCGATATAGGCAGACGTGTCCCAGGTCGTGTCCCAGAGCAAATGGAGCGAGTAGCTGAAGCTAGTAACACTCACACCGAATTGGCGAAATTGCTCAGCTGGTGAGAGGGTTTGCAGCCGGGAAGAGCAGAACTCCCCTGGAAAGGTAAAAAAAACCCAGGGATTTGGGCAGGAAAGTTTGCCAGACCTCTGAGCCCAGAGAGTCGGAGGGAGACCGCGTGGCAGACAGCCGCATCCCCTGGGACAGGCACAGCCCGTGACGGGGGAAAGGAGAACCGCGGGATTCCTGGCGCCACCAGGGAAATTGAGAGCTGGGTTCTGTGATCACGGAGGACTGAGCCTAAAGGGGGCAGCCTGAAGAGCTGACCTGACCATGCAGTCCCGATAAGAGAAGAAGCTTACAGAAACCAAGCCTTCCCCGTTTCCGCGGCCGGCATTTGTTTGTTTGTTTACACTGAATCCTGTTCATGGGACATTTTGGATACAGACACTCACCTGTGCTGAAGAGAGGGAGAGTGTGCTGAGGAGTGGAATCTGGGGAGAGACTGGGGAAAGAGGGGGAGCCGGGAGAGGTGGTAGTGAATTGAGTGCTGAGACACCCCTGAGCCCAGGACTGGGGCAGCCACCCTCTCTGGAGAATGAGACTCCTCCCCCAGCCCCTGGGCAAGGAGCACAGCCACACCCAGATTCCACCCTGTACGAGATCAAGGATTAAGATAACCTGATCAGTCCCTGGGAGTTAACAGGGTCTGGCCTATAGGGGGATTTTCAATCCCAGCAACAACATAGCACCGGTAACTAACTATTACGCAGTCAGCTCTGGGCAGTGAACTTCCACTGGACAGAGAGGCCCTATAGCCTCAGAGGCCAACCCCAGAACACTGCCACCCAGAGGCTGACCCACAAACTGACTCTTTGCTAAACACAAAATAAGGCAGTCTGGGAAATAAATGCGGCATGCTTTAAAATAAGGACTGTGGTTTACAACACAGAGGAACAGTATATCGCAGGGAAACTCAACACTCTCCTGAATACCTGGAAGGTCTAAGGCAAGCCACACTGAAGAATAGAAGAAACGAAGGATATTCACTACTGCAATTTTTTTTCTTTTTTCACTTTTTAACTAAGAAACCAATTTTTTTTCATTCTTTTTTTTCTGTTCTTTTTTTTTCTTCTTTTTCCATCACCTGATTTTACCCTTTTAATTACTACCTTCTTATTTTTAACCAGTATTATTACTGCTACCATTTTACCATTTTTTAAAGTGCCATTTTATTTTTTCTTTATTTTATTTTGGGATTAGTGTTCACCATTCTATTTTCATCGTTATATTATTGGTTGTTTCAAGTTTGCATTCATATCCAGGGAGCTGTTGCTGGAATTTGTTGGGATTAATGGCTGTTCTATAGGAGTATTCTCCTCATATAAAAAGTCTCTTCCCCTCTTCCACTTCATTCTCTCTTTTCGCTCTTTTTTTTTTTTTCTTTTCTTTTCTCGCTTTTATTTTCCCCCTTCCTTTTTCCCAATTTCATTTTTGCACTCCCTTTTTTGGTCCCTACTTTTCTTTTCCTTTCTCTCTTTTATCTTTTTCTCTTCCTTCTTCCTTATCCCCTAATTCTCTTAATTCAGGTGGTCACCTTTATTTGGAGTTATTAATATTGTGAATATATTTTTGTATAGTGCCTGGTACGTGGTGCCTTGTTGTGTTGTATTTTGTGCCTTTAAATCAACACAGCAGATCCAAGCAACAGCAACCTCCTGAGCACCACATCCTCTGCTGAGGAACAGCAGCTGTACGTGAAACCTCGCCCCACCAGCCAGAAGAGCCACCACAGCTGTGAACAGCACCCACCAGAGGAGCTGCTGACAACTGAAGAGCAGCTGCTACCGCAACCGCCCGAAGAGCAACCACAGACCGAGGAGTCACTGCCACCAAGGGAGCAACCACTGAACAACTCAACGTCTAGATATGTCAGTGAGATCAAACATGGGTAGACAAAGAAACCCCCAAAGGAAAGAGAAGGAGGACTCTCCAGAAAAGCAGCTAAGTAATACAGAGGCATGCAACATGACAGATAAAGAATTCAGAATAAGGATCCTAGAGTGCATAAACCGGATGGAGGAAAAAATCGACAACCTCTGCAAGAAGCAAGAAGAAACAGATGAAAAAATCGATAACATATGGAAGAAGCTAGAAGAAACAGATGAAAAAATCGATAACATATGGAAGAAGCTAGAAGAAACAGATGAAAAAATCAACAACCTAAGTAAGACCCAAGAAGAAATGAAGAGTGATATAGCTGCAATGAAAAACTCCATTGAAAGTATCAACAGTAGACTAGGAGAAGCGGAGGACCGAATTAGTGAATTAGAAGACAAGGAAGCAAAACACACCCAAAATGTACTGCAATTGGAGAAAAAAATTAAAAGACAGGAGGAGAGCCTAAGGGAGCTTTGGGACAACATGAAACGAAACAACATACAAATAATAGGAGTACCAGAACAACAGAAGGATGAACAAGGATTAGAAAACCTACTCGAAGAAATAATATCAGAAAACTTTCCTGAGGTGGGGAAGAAAAAAGTCACACAAGCCCAGAGAGTCCCAAACAAGGTGAACCCGAAAAGACCCACACCAAGACACATCATAATCACCATGGCAAATGTTCAGGACAAAGAGAGAATCTTACAGGCTGCAAGAGAGAGACGGAAAGTTACATACAAGGGATCTCCCATTAGATTGTCAAATGACTTCTCAACAGAAACACATCAGGCAAGAAAAGAATGGACTGAAATTTACAAAGTGATGCAAAGCAAAGGACTGAATCCAAGAATACTCTATCCAGCAAGGCTATCATTCAAACTTGAAGGGGAAATAAGAAGCTTCACAGACAAAAAAAGGCTAAGGGAGTTTGTCACCACCAAGCCAGCAATGCAAGAAATGCTAAAGGGACTGGTATAAAAATAAGAAATAAAAAGCTCAGAAAGAAAAAAGCCACACAAAAAAAGAAATGGCTACAAACAAGTACCTTTCAATAATAACTTTAAACGTAAACGGACTAAATGCTCCAACCAAAAGACATCGAGTGGCTGAATGGATAAAAAAACATGACCCATACATCTGCTGTCTACAAGAAACCCACCTCATTAGAAGGGACTCACACAGACTGAAAGTGAAAGGATGGAAAAATATCTTTCAGGCAAATGGAAAGGAAAAGAAAGCTGGGGTATCAATACTTATATCGGACAAAATAGACCTCAAAGTGAAGGCCTTAACAAGAGATAAGGAAGGCCACTTCATAATACTAAAGGGATCAATACAACAAGAAGATATAACCCTGGAAAACATATATGCACCCAATGTAGGAGCACCCAAATTCATAAAAAAACTCCTGGAAAATATCAAAGGAGAGATCGACAACAATACAATCATAGTAGGGGACTTTAAAACACCATTGACAGCACTGGATAAGTCCTATAGACAAACAATCAGCAAAGATACAGCAATCCTAAATGACTCACTAGATCAGATGGACTTAATAGACATCTTCAGAACACTTCACCCCAAAGCCAGAGAATATACGTTCTTCTCAGGTCCTCATGGGACATCTTCAAAAATAGACCACATATTGGGTCACAAGCAAAGCATCCCCAAATTCAAGAAGATTGAAATCATAAAAAGCGTCTTCGCAGACCACGATGGCATAATATTAGAAATAAACTACAATAAAAACAACCCAAAATACTCAAACACCTGGAAGCTGAATAGCATGCTATTAAATATTGATTGGGTTACCAATGAGATCAAAGAAGAAATTAAAAACATCCTGGAAACTAATGACAATGAAAACACAACAATCCAAAACCTATGGGACACATTGAAAGCAGTCCTGAGAGGGAAGTTTATAGCTCTACAGGCCTATCTCAAAAAACAAGAAAAAATGGTAGTAAATCATCTAACTCTACAACTCAAAGAATTAGAAAGAGAGCAACAAGAAAACCCCAGAGTGAGCAGAAGGAAGGAGATAATAAAGATTAGAGCAGAAATAAATGACATAGAGACCAAAAAAACAATACAGAAAATCAATGAAACCAAGAGCTGGTTCTTTGAAAGGATAAACAAGATTGATAAACCTCTAGCCAGACTCACCAAGAAGCAGAGAGAGCGGACCCAAATAAATAAAATCAGAAACGATAGAGGCGAAATAACAACAGACCCCACAGAAATACAAATGATTGTTAAAAAAACTATGGACAGCTTTACTCCAACAAACTAGACAACCTGGAGGAAATGGACAAATTCCTAGAAAAATACAACATTCCAAAACTCAATCAGGAAGAATCTAAAAATCTCAACAGGCCAATAACTATGGAAGAAATTGAAGCAGTCATCAAAAAGCTTCCATCAAACAAAAGCCCAGGACCAGACGGCTTCACAGGGGAGTTTTACCAAACATTCAAGGAAGAACTAAAACCTATCCTCCTCAGACTACTACAAAAAATTCAAGAGGAAGGAACACTTCCAAGCTCATTCTATGAAGCCAGCATCACCCTAATACCAAAACCAGGTAAAGACAACACAATGAAAGAGAATTACAGGCCAATATCCCTCATGAACATAGATGCCAAAATCCTCAACAAAATCTTAGCAAATCGGATCCAGCAGTACATCAGAAAGATCATACACCATGACCAAGTAGGATTTATCCCAGGGATGCAAGGATGGTACAATATCCGCAAATCAATAAACGTGATACATCACATAAACAAATTGAAAGAAAAAAAACCACATGGTCATATCAATTGATGCAGAAAAAGCATTTGACAAAATTCAACACCCATTTTTGATAAAAACTCTCAGCAAGGTGGGAGTAGAAGGATCATACCTCAACATAATAAAAGCCATATATGATAGGCCCACAGCCAACATCATACTCAACGGACAAAAACTAACACCATTTCCCCTAAGAACAGGAACAAGACAGGGATGCCCCCTCTCACCACTCCTGTTCAACATAGTACTGGAAGTGTTAGCCATTGCAATTCGGCAAGAAGAAGAACAAAAAGGAATCTTTATTCATATATGCTAGCTTGAGATCTGTAGGATGTGGTGTTCCTGAGTAGGTTTGATTTGAATTAATCTGTCTGGTAGGGGCATCCCCAGTCCCAGACTGGCTACCATCACTCTGCCCATGTCCTCTCCAACTGTGTGAATGCCTCTCACTGGATGCCGGGTGCATGCAGAACCACTGGCTCTGGTGGGCCCAGGCTATATCTTCCATTTCTTTCCTCATTGTGGTCACATTTTCCTGTAGAGACTTGAGCGGAGTTAAAAGATTTTTAATAGCTGTTTTAATATATTTGTCTATGAACTCCACTATTGCTGTCATTTCTCAGTCTATTTCTAGTGATTGGCTTTTCTCCTGGTCACAGGTCATATTTTTTTTGCTTCTCTATGCGCCTGGTAATTTGTGACTGAATGCTGAATAGTATAAGTTTTACAGTGCTATATATAGTGCTGGACTCTGTTACATTAGTTTAAGCTGTGGTCGGCAAACTGCGGCTCGCGAGCCACATGCGGCTCTTTGGCCCCTTGAGTGTGGTTCTTCCTAAGCCTTAGGAGTACCCTAATTAAGTTAATAACAATGTACCTATCTATATAGTTTAAGTTTAAAAAATTTGGCTCTCAAAAGAAATTTCAATCGTTGTACTATTGATATTTGGCTCTGTTGACTAATGAGTTTGACGACCACTGGTTTAAAGAGTGTTGCATTTTGTTCTGGCTGCAGTTAAGCCACTTGCAGATCAGTTTTATCCTTTTGAGGTTTCGTTTTAAGATTTCTTATAGGAATTTCAGAACAAATCTTATTCTGGGGGCAATTTAGTCTACTATTTGGCATGGCCCTATGAACATGCAACCCAATACCCCAGGTATTATGAGGCCTGTGGGAACACCAAGTATTCCCAGCCTTATCTAAATCCAGGAATTGCTCTGTCTACTCTTTTCTGGGATTTCATTCCTTGGTCTTATGAGAGTTTCCTCACAAAAAGGCAGATCTCTGGAACTCTCTCTACAACCACCCTCTTCTGTATTCTGTCCTGAAATTTCTAATCTTGACATTTGAGAACACAGAGTCTGTCTCCTAAACTCAGAAAGACCTATGAGCCCTAGAGGATTTCCCTGTACTATCCTGTACTGGAAGGACACAGGTGACAGCATAGAAGAGAATTCAACTCCAGGCAGAAAGTTGGAGCAACTGTAGGGCTCACTTTCCCTGCAGCTTCTCAGTCCTGTGCTACCTGTACAATGCCTACAAACTATTGTACAGATATCTTGTCCAGTTTTTCATATTTTTACAGCGGGAGGGCAATTCCTATAGCATGTAATCTTTCATGGACAAAATTAAAAGTCATCCATTGAGCTCTTACTTTCAGTTTTTATAGTTTCCGATCCTGGAATTTCCATTTGATTGTTTTTAATGGTTTCCAGTTTTCTGAATAAATTTTCCATTTTTTCATCAGATATATTGAAGATATAAAGTATGAAACATAATTATTTTAAAGTCCATGTTTATAATCTCATATTTGGGCCTTCTGTAGG
>NW_026775490.1:0-46000 GCF_963259705.1 Myotis daubentonii | reverse complement strand
AGATGCACCTAAACTGTGATAATTCCATAATCTGCATATACATTCCTTTCATTCTACTCATAAAAACAAACACTCACTTACCTTTCTTAATGAAATTATAGAGAAGCAACTGACAATTAGTTTGCAAGGGTCTTTAAAACCATCTAACTTAAATCTTTACTCTCTAGAAGCAGCCTTTAGATTTTATTTATTTGTTATCCTAAGTATGGCCTCTGAGATGAACTACAATAAACACTCATACTAGAAACTATAGGAAATATCTTCATTTGACAGATCTTTAAAATGACTGAGCAATAACCTGCAAATACTCGTTTCCCAACACACTGAAGGTGAAGAGCCACCACCATCGAAATTGCCCACCACCACTGCAAGCACAGGCACTAGAAAGAGAAACTTTGAAGGGACTTCCTTCCCCCAGAAAGTTTTCTATGTGGTAATTGAATAGCAAAGAAAGCATCAAGAGAAAAATAATGGACAGAGAATCATAAATTTTAATTTGTCACCATTGGCTTATGTTTAAAAGACAAGATGAATGGGGAAAAAAGCTTTGAATCTAAGGATAGAGTAGGTCATGATGTAGGCAATGTTACCTCCGTCTTCATAATAGTAACTCTCTCCATAAGCATTGGCTCCAGAGGATTCTGGGAAGTGTTTCTTTCGCTTTTTCTCTTCCTGTAACTCCTTTTCTTGCAAAAGGCGAGCTATGTCCTGCAAAAAAAGAGAGAACGAAAATAAATATTAGCAAAACACAAACTACATACGATGACCCCACAGGTCAATGATTCCACACTCCACTGCTAAGCTTTTGTAGGCGGGCTCTGTGGTTCTGCAGACTTTCTGGTGTTAAACGCATGCAATTTAAATGGCACAAATGAATGTTCAACAGGAGAGGCACAAGATCCATATGACAGAGAAAGGTATTTTTTAAAATTTAAACTTAATCTGAAGATATTCAAACGTAGTATACCAAAAGTTGGCTATACAACAAAAATTCGTTTTTGTGAGCCCTTTTCCCAAGACAATGATTCAGCAAGTCTGGGTGGGGAAGGATGCAGTAATCTATAAAACTTTATAAATTGTATTTATAATTTCATGTTAAGAGTTTTTGGCTGATCCTGTTTGAGCTCTGCATCAGGGTACCACTGTCTTAACTGAAAAAGAGAAAACAGTCTTCCTCCTATCTCCCCTCTACTTAATCTCCAGGCAAGATTCAAGCAATTACTGAATGGTGAACAACATTCTAACCCTGTCCCCCAAATATTACCATCTCCCTAAAAAAAGAAAGGTGCATACAAATAACTACAAGTACATTATAAAACCTCAAAAGAAGGATAAAAATGTCTATGGGACTACAAAAAAAAAAGAGAATATTATTTCTCCTTAAAGGAATTAGTGCAAGTTTTTGCAACTGTGTTTAG
Organism: Myotis daubentonii; assembly: GCF_963259705.1. Taxonomy (NCBI): domain Eukaryota; kingdom Metazoa; phylum Chordata; class Mammalia; order Chiroptera; family Vespertilionidae; genus Myotis; species Myotis daubentonii. The sequence continues at coordinate 44,582 of NW_026775490.1, read as the reverse complement.
TTTTGAACAAAGAACTGGATTCCAATAGGTAAAGTAAAAAGAGAGAGCATCATCAGCAAAATTATGTCTTAATGGATAGTAATCTACAGAATGATCAATAGTCCAATTAGAATGTGGAGTGTTGCAGAGAAAAGTAAGGCTAGAAAAAATAGTCTAAGGCTGAATCACAGGCATTCCTTGAAGACAATTTTAAGAAGTCTGGAGTAGATAACGTAATAAATGAAGGGTTACTAAATGTTTTGAGCTGAAAAGCGAAAGTGTTCTGAATCTGAAGATTATTTCCATGAAAAGCCCCATAAAATAACACATAAACTTTGTTTGTGTACACTTTTTTGAAGAAAAGGTCCATAGCTGTCACCAGACTCTTAAAGGCTCATGCAAATATAGCAACAACACTCCATGGTGCAAACAGTAATAACAATGGTAGTTTGAGGTGCTTATTTCTTTGTATTTATAACAAGAAATACAGAAGTGCCTAAATGTTAGTGTAAATTTTGAAGAATCAATTACTATTCTTCCGTTTGCAATTTTCTGAATAAGTCAAAATGAAGAATATAGTAAGACTGGAATACCAAAAAAAATGCCATTTAAATATTTTTTTTTTCACACATCAGTGTAGAAATAAGTTGGATGCTGAGGCTAGATAAATTAGCAATGATTATCCAGATACTCAATATTTAATGTTCACCAAAATAGGCTTACAAATCTGACTTTATATTAAATAATGCCTAAATTCAAAGTTATAAATACACTGTTGCCTTTATTTGAATACTACCTACACTGGAAGATTCTCATAAAACTGTGAGAAATATAAATAAGTACATATTTATATTTTGATAAATAATCTATATAAAAGTCCATGTTATAGTGTCAGACACTTGAGTGTGCACTCACAAAATGCTGCTACTCAGAATGAGAGGTAAAAAACACAATCCTACTTAACACACACCATTTTCATGCAAAGAAATGGTTCCTGAAGTTAAGATGATTTCCTCTTTCCTTCCAGTTCAAGCTAGAGATGCTCTAGAGACACTGTGAAAGAAATACTAACCACTAATATGAGTTTCTTTGGGCTTCAAGTCTTTATCTATACAATGAAGAGTTTGAACTACTCAATCTTAAAGTCAAATACCTTGACTCCCTTAGGTATCATTTTAATAAATCTCTGAGAATTACCAGGTACCAGCTGCCGTGCCAGGTTTATTACATTTGATGCCTTAGAAAGCAGTATGTCAATCAGGACAATAGAGAGGTGGGACAGACAACTTGTTCTCCCAAAGTTATCATCTGTTATAGGATTTCCAAAATTCCTACACTTTTTGCTTCAGAAGTAGGGAAAAATGCTAACAATTCCCTAAGTCATCATGTTTATTAAGCACCCAACACTACATTTTCCTAAGTGGTTTACTTTACAGAAAACGAAAAATTTCCCTTGCTATAACTGAGTAAAAAATATAAGGAATAATTATCAGCTCCAAATGTCAGCAGAAATTATTAAACCACACTCCATAGACACCTTATAATTGCTTTCCTACTACTGAACTTAGTCTTAATAAATACATACTATTAAGTTGCTTTCTCAGTGTGAAAACCCAGCGGAGAAACAAGGATGATGCCCCTTTACCACAACACATAGCTAGTCAAAAGAAGTGATGTTAATCAAGTAGAAAAAAAATCATGTCTCATGCACCTTAGCACCCAAACCTTTTCCTTTTTGAAGCTCTTGGCTCTCTGAGTAAGATTCTACCTGGTAAGAAAAAGATTACCTAAGCTTGAGGAGTGAAAGAATAAAAGTCAATGGAAAAATAACTGCTTTAATATAACAGCGGTTTAGCTTAAGTCAATTCTCCCCCGTGCTTTCCAACATTATTACTGTGCAATGAGTTCAACTGGGTGATTTCAATATAAAAAATTTCCCCTGAAAAAAGCTTACAATGGCAACTATGAGTCACAATGCTTGGATGCGACGTTAATAACCTCCTTGGTCTTCAGCTTCTTCCTGTTAAAGGTTAATCTAAAACAGGATTTCCCAAGCTCTGTTCCTAAATACAGAGGACTCAAAGGTTCTCCTAAAAAACTCAAAACATTCCATGGAAAGCAGGTATTATAGCTAACTTTTTAAAATGAGCATTAGGATATTTTAAAACTTTGATAAAAGAGACCTGTTATCTTCCTATAATTCATGAATTTCTAAATTTATTTTGTGGCAGAAGACTTTTTTTTACATAAAAATATAAACCTTATAGAATTAGTGTTCCATAAAACATAACTTGGGAAAACAAAGCTAAAATAACTCATAAGCCCTTCTGAAGTAATTTTCCATGATTTTTTTTTTTAAGTATCTTTTTTTTGCTGAAAGGATTACAGATGTCCCTTTTTGTTTCCCCACTGATCCCCTCCAACCCACACCCACCCTTCCCCAGGCCGTCACCACGCTACTGTCTGTGTCCATGGGTTATGCATATATGCATATAACTTCTTTGGTTAATCTCTCACCATCCACCCTCCCACCCCGACCTTCCCTCTGAGACTCAACAGTTTGCTCCATGTTTCTATGTCTCTGGATCTATTTTGTTCACCAGTTTATTTTTTTTTAATTAATCATATTCATCAGGTAGACTTTCTTTGGACTAACACATACAGAATAACTGTGATATAGACTTTCTGGCCATTTATTGGAATGACAATTTACCATTATATCTCATCTCTTCCCTTTTTGTTATCCAAGTCACCCAACTGGAAAATCTAAAGCTGTGAGCATAAGAAAGAGCACAGTAGAAAATCTCTAGAATGTTAAGGAAAGTCATTTTAATGAAAACAAAGATTTGCTGAACACCTTCAATGGGCCAAACATACTGTTAGAAGCCTATAGAGAGACAAGACATAGTCACTATCCTTAAAGTCCTTATCTATCAAGTATTAGAAGCAAATAATTACATAATGTAAGATGTGCAAAGATAAGTGCCTTACGCGAGGCATTAATACAAGCAAGGTGAATTGGAGCCCACAGGAGCCTGGCACATTTTTCTCAAGCAGTTGACAAATTACTGAACCATGGTGTTGGATTCCTTAAGTATTTTTATGGTTTATATGATTTCATAACAGGGTTATTTCTCCCTGGGGAAATCTTGGGTATAACAACAACCCAGAAGAGATCTAAAGTTGTGATAGTCAAATGACTGTCAGAAAGAAGAAAGAAAAAAAAAGAAAGCCATTCCAGTAGATTGCTGAATTTTTTACCAACTAGCAATAACTTTACCATCTAACTCAGTAGGGAACTCATAGCAGGTATAATCCCAAAACGGTTACTGTATAATACTAGGAAAAAAAGATCATTCCAATACTATGGATGCAAAAACATCAGTATAAATAGGATAAAAACAGAGAAGACTTTTTCTTAGCTAGAGTTACCCATTCACTATCCCTTTATTGCCTATATATATATATATATATATATATATATATATATATATATTTTTAGTGCCAAAACATAGGAAAAATTTTATTAACTAAAATGTTTTGCTATTTGAGCTATTCTCTAAATATCACCAACTTATATAAAAATTCTTCTAGACCATGGAATTCTAATCAGTTAAAAAATGCTATGAAAAAAGTAGCATGGTCACACTCGATTAATTTTTAATGTAAATTGGTTACTAAATATGGACGAGCAGTGCATATTATAAATAATTTTAAATTGCTGGACTAGTGCCACAGACTTTTTATAATATGGCTGGCTATGTTGTTTACTTATGAAAAAAAAAAAGTAGTTTTTTTTTCTAATAGCCACATATATTTGGACTTTTTGGCTGTGAGAATGGCAACAGGTGTTAGACCGGTTGGGTCAGACCAAACCTGGGTTCAGCAACCATGGTATTTGAGCTCTGGCTAGGAAAGAATTCAGAGCCAAGACTCAATAAGAGAAAGTTTAAAGAGCCAAGACTCAGTAAGAGAAAGTTTATCTGGAAAGTCACAGAGGTAGAAGTGAGTGGTACAAGCAATGTAGGAAACCAATTACAGAGGCAAAAGAAGGGCACTTAGGGCTTAGGAATGAGAAGGATAAAGGTAACATGCCTGGGGTAGGAGGAAGAGGAGAAAGACTAGGGTTTGCTCCTAGGTCCTCTGTCCTAAGAGCCTTTAAGGGCAGATGTTTTATGAGAAGTCTCAGGGGAGGATCCTGACAGAATATTCATCAGCTTTCTAGGTGTGTCCTTTCAGGGTCATGGTCTCCACTCATTGGTTGGCACCAAGATAGGGGGTCATTATCCAATGCAAGTGGTCCTGAGGTCAGCCTGTGGGGACACTTTTCTGTTTTTGCTGCTTTTCTGGACCTCAATCTGAAACACAACTGAGGTCTACATGTATTTGATGTGGGTCAGAACCTTAATGTCCTGGGGGCTTAATGATTAAGGGCTATTTTCCCACCCTCGTAACCCTCATAACTAGCAACATGCCAGGGAAGGAAAGGTCAGGGGGGTCCAGACCGAATGACCAGCGATATGAAAGGTCCGTGGGTCTAAACCAGATGACCAGCGATAGGCTAGGGGAGGAAAGGTTACCCTGGGGGCGAGGTCTTTGTTTTCCCAGTTTTGCTCATTGCTAGGCACCTGGAGCCTTCCATCCTGGTGATCTTCTATACCTGGCCCATCATCCTTGCTCTGTTCATGTCTGTCTAACTACAAACCTAAGTTCAAAGACACACATATGTATTTCTATGGATAGTCTCTCTCTCTCTCTCTCTCTCTCTCTCTCTCTCTCTCTCTCTCTCTCTCTCTCTATCTCTATCTCACACATACACATACAGATAGATACACACACACTTTCTCTCTTAGAGTTTTATTTAAGAATAACTAAGTTAAATGAACTAAATACACACTCCTTAGCCTTATTAAAGGGCACTGACAAATGCTAATATTGTGATCAAGAGAGGGATCCCAGTGAAATTAGTCCACTTGTACTAATCACAAACTAATGCAGTATGGTTTTCCCAAAGGCTACAAGCCCTTTCAACAGGACACCTAGAAATACATGCAGATACTATATTTAAGACATTGTTAACAGTTTTTTTAAAAAAGGAAGAAAGAAGGAAAGGAGGGAAGGAGAGAGGAGTAACGAGAGAAAAGAGGGGAAAGGGGAGAGGGAAGGAAAGCGGGGAGAGGCCACAGTGCTGATAAAAAAGGTTTTGTTGCTTTTCTGGGACTCCATTTGAAGCACAACTGAGGTATACATGTATTTGATGTGGGTCAGAACCTCATTGTCCTGGGGGCTTAATGATTAAGGGCTATGTTCCCACCCTCTTAACCCTCATAACTAGCAACATTTTCCTTTCCTTTTTTTTTTTTTTAAACTTTTCAACAGCTGTCTCCCTGAAAGGAAATGCTACTTTCCTTCATCTGTGCTCTGTTAAAATCATAATAAAATTATACCAGAACAAAGCTAGACATGCTGATTCACCCACAAAGTTGTGTAACTCTTAATTCTCCTGCACAATGTTGTTCAGAAAAAGAAAATCTGTATGAAGAGTAAAGGGGTTTTGAATTCTACATCTGGTTGTTTTAGGAGATTTATAAAGTACCCAAGATAGTTGACCCCAAAAATTTCTAAAAGAGATTTGGGTGAAAATTCAGAGAGGAATTTTCCACATCCCTGCTGTTGAATAACAACTCATTAGCTAAGCAGACCGGACTCTACAGGGAAGTAAAAGGGGGGGGGGGAATTAAGACAGTTCATGACTAACAGGCAAGGCTTTTGGAATATTTGGCAGGAAAATGAGCACTACTGTCTCAGACTCCTTTGTGAGCCAGCTTGGATGAAAATAAATCAATTAGCATTATCATACATCCTTCAAGGACAAACTTTACTAATGCAAATTTTGTTCATTTAATATTAACAACATACCTGTAAGCTGAGAGTCACATCTTTCTACCATAAAAGAAACTTTCTAATCTAAGGCACCAGTTGAAAACTAAAAAAGTCTGAACGGAGTTTTTAAAGGCTAGCCTAGCTAAATCTCCACAGCTGGGTTTCTCATTTAACCTCTCTGCTGTCCAGGGGCAGGGGAAACATTTCAGTAGGTCAAACAGTGGGGAAGGCAAGGTAGTGAGAGGCCTTTAAGGGCAAGAAAACTCCTGAAGATCCCTCAAACCTCAGCATACTGAAATATACTAAGCCTATATATTTGTCCCACTCTCTAACTTATCACATATTTCCACTAACTTATCCATATCCCTACAAGAGAAATCTGAGTTGTTTTAAAGAGCAGAATGGTGAGAAAAACACCTTGCAAGAAAGCAAAAAGAGCAATTATTAAATTAATATGTATCGCAGGTCTTTTGTACACGATCTCATTTAAACCTCATAACAGCTCTTTAAATTATGCATAACTATCATGACTTCTCCAATACAGAACCTGAGTTTCTACATGTTTAAGAAAGATACTGAAACTAAGGCTAAAAGTTAAACAGCTAAGATTCAAACCCAGGGCAGTTAACTTCAAAGTCTACATGTTTTATGTCATGTCACAATATAACTAAGTCAGACGCTGTCAGTCAAATCTGTATTATATGTACAACCATTTCTCTGTTACCTTATTATAGCTTGGGACCAGTCACTTTCTTCTTCAAGTCAACTTCTACATCTGAAAAATGAACTTTTTCACTACACAGCTTACTTTATATATATTACCATTGGGTTATTTATTGAGATTGCTACTTAGATTTTACATGCGTAAAAGAAAGTGTTTTGGTTTCTCCTTATAATCATTTGTCCCTGAATGAGGCAGGGGTGGGGAGGAAAATCACAAGACACCAGTAGCATTTATCAGAAGCAAGCTATTACTCTGTCATTTTAAAAAAGCTTTCCTGTCTACAAAATATAAACGCTTCTTTCAGTTCCCAGTTTCATTCCAAAGCAAAGTCTTAACTATAGAGAAGCAACGCATTTTGTAGGAAGAGCGAGCTCCTGTGCTGATAATAGGAAGGATAGGAGGCAACCCTAATTCCTACTTCCAGTTCGGATGGCCACAGAATCGTGGTTTATTTCTTAAAGATACAGCTAAATACACTCATACAGTGAGTGTCCCATACTCATCTGTCAATGAACAAACAGTTCTATGGGAACCAGGATGGCTCAGTGAGAGTAGCAATGTGTACACACTAGTATACTAGTGACCCTGCCCATATCTACTTAATAGGGCAATCATATGTGCCAGTTAGCTGAGGGCAATTCCAGATTAAGTAAATTATTAATAGTGCCCCCTGTAACCCTACAAAGTATTTATAATTATATAATAAATCATATGACCATTATATTATTAAAAATGATAAATTATTTACTTATTATAAATCAAGATGGTGGCCAAAAATAGCATAATAGGTATGAAAAGAAATTAACAAATGCAGAAAACATAACACAAATGCAGGTAAGAGTTGCATATTCAAATCTTAAAAACAAATACTATTGCTAATTTTAGGCATTTTTGGCTTTAAAAACAATACAATTTAAAAATATATACACAATCAAACAGATCAGTGCTTTGAGTCAACATATCATAGGGAAGTGAAACAATTAACAAAAAAGAGAGAGCAATGATTGCTCCTGATCCCTGCTCAGGCCACACTTAAATTCTGCTCACATTAAAGTTGTGGGAATACTCTATAGATAGACATCCTGTATTGGGTTGAATAGAGTCTCCTAAAAGTTCATTTCTAACAAGGACCTCGTAATGTGACCTTATTTAGAAATAAGGTCTTTGAGGGTGTAATTAGTTAAGAGGAGTCACATTTGATTGGGGTAGGTCCTCAACCTAAAGACAATGTCCCTGTAAGAAAACAGAGGACACAAAGATACAAGGAAGAAAGCCACATGTCAATGGAGAGAGAGACTGAAGTGATGCAGCGACAAGCCAAAGGAATGCCAAAGGCTGTCAGGAGCCACCAGAAGCTAGGACATGGCAAAGAAAGATCTTTCCCGATAGCTAGCATAGCCCTGCCAACATCCTGATGTCAATTTCTAGCCTCTAAAACTGCAAGAGAATAAATTTGTCTTGTTTTAAGTCACCAAGTCTGTGGTAATTTGTTATAGCAGCCCTAGGAAACTAACTTACCATGTTTTCAGATTTCACTACATGCAACTAATCGGTGGGCAATAAACAATGGTCTAGGGAGGGCAAAGCTTGGACTATGAACCCAAAAGAGGAGAGTTCTACTGCCTATGCAGCAGCCATACAATGAGCCCAGGAACACAGAAAGGAACTGCTCCAGAGCTGAGCAGTCCTTCCTCCCTTGGGTGGAGGGGCATTAACCAACCTCATCCTTCTTCTCCTGAATGCGCCGTCTCTCTGCCTCAATAGCCAGCTTTTCCTGGATTTCCTGAGCAATTTCACAGTCCTGTTGTTCACTAAAAAACAAAAGTCAAAACAACATGAGTACAGAAAATAAGAGACAATGTACTGACTACTCACTATGAGCCAGTCCACATTTTTATCTCAATCCTCACAACAGTGTTGCAGAACTTGATGTTGTCACCGCTCACAGATGAAGAACTTGAGGCCAAAGTAATGAAATTACCTCCCTGAGGTCACAGAGAAACTAAGTGAAAATTTGATCCGGACACTACAATGGAAAGCCCCATGCTTTTTCCACACTACCATATCACCTCACCCCACTGGGACCACCTACAGAGGGACAGGCATGTTTTCTGCAAAGGCATGTTTTCTGTAAGATCAATCTCCACAAATGCATAGAGAGTACACAGAAAAACACTGGGAGTGAGATCACTCAATGTCAACAATACTGTGATCACCTGGGGGGGGTAGTATGACTTTGGTGTTTATAAATTTTTTTTTTAAATATATTTTATTGATTTTTTACAGAGAGGAAGGGAGAGAGACAGAGAGCCAGAAACATCGATGAGAGAGAAACATCGATCAGCCGCCTCCTGTACATCTCCCACTGGGGATATGCCCGCAACCCAGGTACACGCCCCCGACCGGAACCGAACCTGGGACCCCTCAGTCCGCAGGCCGACGCTCCATCCACTGAGCCAAACCGGTTTCGGCATAAATTTTTAATTGTATATATTTTTTGGTTTTGATAATGTTTTTAAAAAGGGAAAACATGTATATTCCCCAGCTTCGGTTCCCAGTAGAAACCTCTCTGGCTGATTCTAGCTTATTTAATACTCTGGCCACTGAGACAACTGCTGTTACCATAGTTTTGTTTGTTTTGGCATGCGGGCATTTAACAAAGATTTAAACATACTATTTTCTATATGCAGATTCTATGGTCAACACTGAGGATACAAAAATGAGTTAGTCTTGCTCCTATGCTCAGAAGCTGCTAAAACACTTTTGGTTGGAGAAACAGATTCTTTAAAACAGCACCCATAAAACAGTTCTAACAGAAAATTGAGTTTGGATCTCTCAGAAACGGCTACAAGTCTTCTGGCTTCAGGTTTCAAGAAAAATCAATGGGCAGCTTAAAACTCCAGAACAGGATAGATCTGGGGAGCCAACTTTTACACAGTATGAGCTCAGAAAGATGAACATACATGCTTAGAATTTACTATCTAAAAAAATGCTGAAATAGTTACAATAGTGACTTATGTAAGTACTTTGTTTGCTAAACAAATATAATCTTCTTAGTTCTCCCTCAGCCAGTTGACCTTAAAATACTCAAGGAATCTTCAGCGTTGGCTGTATAATATGGTTTTTAATTGAGTTTATAGGAGTGATATTGATTAATAAGATTATATAGGTTTCAGGTATACAAGTCTATAATACGCCACCTATGTATTGTATTGTGTGTACACCACTGCAAGTCAAGTCTCCTTCCAGTACCATTTAACCCCCCAAACCCTCTTTTACCTCCCACCCCCACTGTATAATCTGTTTAATGGCAGTCTTTTGTAATTGAAAAGTGCTGTGGGGATAGAGGAGAGTGGCAATATCCTAACTTTTCTATACAAAACTGAGGGATAAAATAATTAAAATTATTCTCATTTGCACAAGGAAACAGTCACTCTCAACATATTTTGAAATAGGTAGATGTAGGTGAAAATAGATGTGTGCACACATAGGAGTGATTAGGCACACATGACAGAAAGTGAGAATACAAGATAGAGAGCACAGATCAGAGATGCAAGTCTTTCTCAGAATCAGGGGGAAAAGGACTGGACAAAATGTCTTCAGACCAGATTTCTGGTCCTCCCAGTGACATATGCCCACTCATGTCACCTAACCATCTATAAAAGATTTTGGATTTAATGACTTCATATTTCTGGCCTTATATTCGAGGATGTGTAATCTTCCAAACCAAAAAACTGAAAATAAGCAAAAAATCTTAGAATAATGTTTACTTATACTTAGAGCCTCCTTTCATTCACTCACTTCTAATAATTAAGGATCATACAAAAAATCATAGTTTGCAAAGACTGTGCTACCTGGATCTTCCAAATCAACATAAAATCTGATTAGGAGTAAGCAACTATGACCTACACATAAGGTGATAACAGATGGGAAGAAAGCAGGACACAGTAGAGAAGGGAAATCCAAATGAAGTGCTAAAGGTCACAAGGGTCATAGAAGATGAATGTCCTAGTATAGAAAAGAAAGAAATGAAGTTTAAGTTGAGCTTCATGATTTTAAATCAGTTCTACTTTACTTAGCTAATTATATAGACTCCTGAGGAAACAAAATCCAGTGAGAAAAGAGTAGTCAACACATAAACTGATGAACAAAAAAAGATCCAGAGATAGAGAAGCATCGATCAGATGCTCAAACCTCAGAAGGAAGGTAGGGGAAGGTGTGGGGAAGGGGGAGAGATCAACCAAAGGACTTGTATGCATGCATAAAGCATAACCAATGGACACAGACACCAGTGGGGTGACGGCATGAGCGGGGGGTGCAGGGAAAATGGGGGGATAAGGACACATATGTAATACCTTAATCAATAAAGAAAGAAAAAAGAGTAGTCAACAATCTTCTCAAGCCTGACTTTGGACAGGAACCCTGGGATCCAGAATGAGTGGAAGGTTCTAATTCCTTCAAATCTAAGTATGTAATCCTCCTCTTGCTGTTCAGCAGTCAAGACTGCCAGGATGTGAAAAATCAAAAAACTTCATTTCTAACTTACTTATTTCAGCCAGGAATGCCTCCAAACTCCTGAAGTCTCAAGCAGGAATATAATACCCAGTTCTCCTCTCATTTAGGACCTATAACCCATCACTCACCAGATTTGATTTGTACTTTACAGTGGTTTGTCTCAATCATCTCTCAACAACCTCGTTATTACTCACTATCACTACCCTCATTCAGGATATTAAACTTCTGTATCAACATAGGAACTGGCTTTCATAACAGAGAATTGTGAATAATGTAAAAGGCAATGATTTATTTTTGAATAGTCTACCTCTGGCTCTCACCTTTACTGGGTTTGTGACACCAAACCTCCATACATCTCAAATCTCTCTCTTCTAACTCCATTATCATTTAGGCTCTATGATATCACTCCTCTCTGCATCTGTATTGCCCACTATCCTCCATTCAAGTCTCACCATCTCTTATTTATTATTTATTTATTTATTTTCTTTTTTTATCTTTAATTTCCTTATTGGTTAAGGTTTTACATATGTGTCCTTATCCCCCCATTGCCCCCACCTGCCCCAGTGTCTGTGTCCATTGGTTATGCTTATATGCATGCATACAAGTCCTCTGGTTGATCTCTCCCCTTTTCCCCACCCTCTGTGCCTTCCCTCTGAGGCTTGATGGTCTGATCGATGCTTTTGACCACTGCTGAATAGCTCCCTTCAATCTTGCCACCTCTATTCCTTTACTTTCCCAGTCCCTAGAGTAAGCCCCTAAATGAAAATTCTAAAACTCCAACAGTTAGTTCTCTATTACTTATAATATAAAATCTATGAAACCTAAATTCCTTAACATAACTTATGTGACCTTTTGGTCCAGCTTTTGAGTATTCTCCGGCCTCATCTCCTACCTAATCGCACCCCCCACTGCAGCAATACTGATCATCTCGCAGCTACCATGCGATCCCAGGTCCTTTTGCCTCTTACCTTTATGCATGCTTCCCCCTCTGGCTAGAATGGGTTCCCTCAATTATCACTATAAACTCCTAATTAACCATCAAGGTTCAGATTAAATATATCACCTATGTTGGGACAGTTTTCTCAATCTCTTCTCTCTTCATAAGCATGAAATTGACTGTTCAATTATATGTGCTTCATGCATGTTCCTGCACATATAAAGTGTTCAGAATATGTCCCTAAGGCCATTAAAGGCAGTGATTATGTTTCTTTACATCTGTGGTTTCCAGTGCCTTTCATGGTGTCAGGGATAGCAAGAGTCAATAAGAATGTTTATTTACAAAAGATGGAAGCTGAACAAAAAAATGATGAAGTTCTGTCTACTGATAATAAAATATAAAATCAAACCCTTCCCTAAAGGCAGCAAAAATAATAGGCTCTCTTGTTTATATGAACATGACAACTAAAAAAACTAAGGGGTCCCTTTGATCCTCCCTTTACCCATTCTCCTCAAAACAATATCTAATGGTTAAATCCACTCTTAGAGATCTAGGTATTAGAGCTACTCTCAAAGAAGAAATGTACCCTGGGAGTTTTAGGGCATTGAAAATAAAAAGTAATTGTACCATAAGAGAACTTAGTTATGATCTTTTCATATCTAACTGTAAAAGAGGAGACTGAAAAAGAATGTTTGTCAGACACTGAAGCTATGGAGAGAACTGAGTGCACAATTCAGAGCTTTCCAGAAGGTTCTTCCTGGATCTGAAAAGTAAGGGGTTTGAGGAAAATAGGAGCAGCAAACCCTGATAGAACATAGTAAAGGAACACGATACAAGTCATGAAGTTCTATCATATCACTGGATTCCCCCAGACAACCAACCTGTGAGGCAGAGATCATCTTTTCCCATGTTGTACGGAAGGAAAATAGGTGGACCACATTTCTCAAAGTCATACAGTGAAAATGCTAAGAGTTCATTCACACCAGAATGCACACATCCCTAAACCAAGTCAATGTTCCAAAAACAAATTTTTCAAATCAAAGAAAAGGATACACACACACACACACACATTCACAGGTGCACAAACACAAACACGTGTGCGCGCGCGCACACACACACACACAATTTTTTAAATATAACAGTGACAGGAATGAGAGGAGCAGAAGGACAGTCTCCTCCTCCCCTGCCCTGGTTGCTGGCTCCACAGAGGAAACCAGTAAACCAGTCCTGGCATGACTCCCTCCACTCCCCAGAATCCTCACAGGTCTTTGTAGCGCTTCTGAAGCTGAGCCTGAGCTTTCAGATCTTCCTCTTGGAGTTGCTTAGCCACCCGGAGATCATGCTGGACCAAACGGTTCCGCTGAATGTTTGATGCCAAATGATGCTCAACTGGACAGAAAGATGGAGGAGAGGAATTACAATGCTTTGGCTTGTTAACAAAAAACTTCCTAATAAACTTAAAAAGAGCTTTTCCATTGAAGAGCTTCATACCCATCACTTTATTGTATGCTCTCAGAAATGCCGGATAATGGGCAGCACAGGAATTATTATCCCCATCTTTCCATTAAGTAAAAAGAGGGTCAGAAAGGTTAAGTCACTTGCCTTTGGTCACATGGCAAAACAGTGGCAGTGTCAGGACTTCTACACAAATATTCGAAAGCCAGGGCCAGTGCTCTCTCTGCTCCACAAGCTATCACTCTACTTATAAACTACATTTTTCAATACTTACTTTTATATTGCCACACCAATTAATGATTCACAAATTACATATTCATAAATATGTACTTCTGCACAACACATACAGCTTCGATTTATTTTTCATAGTTATATACTTAAATATTCAGAAAAATCCACAGTCTAGATACCTTCATTGCCTGGAAAAAGACCTTTGCCCCTATTTCTAGGGGAAAAAATAGCTCCCTAAGCCAGACTTCTACACACCCAAATCCAGGTGTGGACAAAAAAGGGGCCACATACGAAACCTGATAAGCTCAGGGAGGGCCTGCGTGGTGGATGTAACGACAAAGGATGGTCTGCAACTGAACTCACATTCTTAACTAAAAGTGAGTGATGACTGCTAGTCATGTCCTAGGCCAGTATCTTCCCTGACAAAGGTCAATCTTTACTTTAAGCCTGCCTATTGACTTTTTGCATCTAAGATAACATACCTTTGAAATGTCAGAGTAACTCCCCTTCACCAGAGCAGAAGACCACAAAACCCCTTGTTATCTTGTTTCCCTGCATACCATCTCTATGTGCTGCAAAGTTAATCAGTAACTATGCTGTACCCATCAATGTAAAAGAAATATGTGTGTCTCCATTTTACTCTTTATCTGATCACAGAGGTTTTCCTTGATTTGCTTTCTCCTGCCTCCCTAAACTATCATCAATAGATTTCATGTAACCCTCCCTATGCTTCCTCCTTTAACTATAATATATAAAATAAACTGCAAAACAGCCATTTTCTGGAGCATTTTTTTTTTCAATCTGTTGAGATTTTGCTTCTGGGCAATTGGCAGTTTGGCTCAAATAAACTCATAAAACTTCTCTCCAGGTTTGGATGTTTCTCACGTTGACACATGTATAACCAGTCCCTCTTACAACACACTAAGGTTTTGAGGCCCTCTTTTACTCCAGTGTACCCACAGTCATCTAACACCTGGCAGTGGTTATACTTCAAAATACCCGAATGTCATGCTTCAGCGAGGTGTCCTGGGCCTAGACAAATCGCTCGGAGGGATGGATGGTGCAGCCTGCAGCCTGGTGACTGTGTTCTCTCCCTGACTCACTCTAAGACACCTGCCTCGAGCTACCACTATAAAAAAGAAAACTGAAGGAGCAGGGATGAGGTCTATTACTCACTCTCCTGTTCCTGCAGGCTGTGGGCCAGGGTGTGGTCCTCCAGGACAGCGAAATCTCGACACACTGCAGAGGATGAGAGAGAAAGGCAGATAGGAAAGCTCATTAGTAATATTGCAACATAAAAAGAAAAGCATGTTCTTTACTTCAAAAGTCAATTCTCATATTTAAGATGATCAACTTTATAACTTGCACTGCACAAAACAGTGACTAGTTAGCATAGTCTTCTTTCACACACACAAAAAAACCACATAAGTACCTGCTCAGTGACAAGCACAGGGTATCACAAAATAATGGTTAGTTCTGGTCTTTGGCCTAAAGGTATTAACCACAGAATCAGAACCCCAATGTCAGGAAATTCCAATAGACAAGAATGTTTTGCATATTGCAGCTGACAGAAAACTGAGTTGTCACGTGGTCAGAGGAGCTAAATAAACCTTGGCCAATGCTTCAGCCACCTGGGGTCCAGAGGATCCTCTCCCATAGACTTAGGTCTATCCTGGTGTCATCAGGAAAAACATACCTTCATCAGTCCCTCTGGTAGCAGCAGATCTCTACTTTAAGGATAATCACATTCTTTAATAGGTCCACACCCTTAGACATGAGTTAGAACTAGTTCTCTAGATCTCTCTAAAGGTAACTGTCTAAAAAGAATCTGCAAACCAAAAGAAAATGGGAACCTCAGAGTATACCAGAATCCTGCCCCTAACTTTGCCTCCACCTGGAGATCCAGGCAAAGCATTTGCTGACCTATTTTCTTAGAAGCAAATGAGAAGAGAGAGTCTCCAAGGTCCATTCTACCCCAAATTGCAATTTGAACTGCTGCTTCTTAAAGCAAACATACAGGCAGAACTCATGAAAAGTGATGTTCTGTTTGTTTGTTTTAAGGGTGTGTGGTTTAGGTGATATGTCTTTACTCTATTCCAAATGTGTAACTGACATTAAAAAAGAAAATTCCCCAAAGCCTCAGACTACTGTAATGTGCAAGACTTATGAAAATGTCCCCTAGGGCTTACCAGAGGTTATAGATGTCTTTCTACAGCTTTGGATTTGCCTGTAAGGACATTTAACTGAAATGGAGAAACACTCCTTTGTCATGCTTAGCACTATGTATGTGTACTACATACATTCATACAGCCCTGGCCCTTACTGCAACAAAAAAGTAGGCAGAGCTTAGAGAAGTCAAAGTTAGTCTCAAATGGTTTTATGATGGAGGAATCATTTTTTCCCCAAAACCATATTAAATTGAGTATTACCTTAGCTTACCCCTTGCTCAAATGCAACTGCAAAACCAGTAATTCCAATAGGAAGTCCTGATTAGATATATTCTCACCAAACTCGAACTTCAGGCCCAGATGTATTACCCAATACTTCATAGGATGAAAGTGCATACAAGATAAACTGGTTAACTCTCCCATTTAGTAGGTGGGAAAAGATTAGGGCTAGAAGGAAGAAAGAGCTTATTAATGCTATATAGCAGGGGTGGGCAAACTTTTTGACTCGAGGGCCACAATGGGTTCTTAAACTGGACCGGAGGGCCGGAACAAAAGCATGGATGGAGTGTTTGTGTGAACTAATATAAATTCAAAGTAAACATCATTACATAAAAGGGTATGGTCTTTTTTTTCAATAGTTTTATTCATTTCAAACGTGCCAGTTGCGGTCCGCGGGCCGTAGTTTGCCCACGGCTGCTATATAGTGTGTTGGTAATAGGACTGGGAGTCCTTTTCTGAGCCAACCAGCATTCTTTCCTTCCCTAAAACATGACACCCTCCTGGACTCCAGGGAAACCATGGTGGGAATAGACTGAAAGAAGTTATTCTCCACTAACATGAATTCTCTAAAACATTTAGCTCACTAACATTAATTAAATGGCTAGAATATGTATGGATTTAGTTCATAGAAAATGAATATTCAGAATGAATTAGCTAAAGTTACATCTTGTGCAAAAGAATGCTATTTTAATATATGGTCTTATTATTTGAAGCACTTTTATTATACAACAAAGGCTTATGTTTATATATTATAGTTAGTATTAATTTTAGATTAACTAAGATTATATTAATTTTAGAATAACCTTATTATTTATCAAACCATGGGCAGGAACCTATTATTAGGTCAGAAAATCAGTTTACTAAGTCTGGGACAAGCATTTAGAAATGGATAGGCTAGAAAACAGAGGATATCACACATCTACAGGAAACTACGGTTTGAAGAAACACTTTCAATTGTATACACACGTGTATATGAAATGTATTATGCCACAATGTAAAATAGACATCACTGAGGATTACACTCAAATAGTTTAAAAGTCACTTCAATTTATGTTGTTGGGGTAGAAAGTTACACCAGAAAAATGTATTTTATGTTTTTAATGTGTTGACTAAAATTAAAAATTATAAAATTACTGCAGTTTTCCATGGGATAACCATGTGAAGAACTGCAATAACTTTATATTTATTTTACTCAGCACAGCATTAAAAACAATGTTGTGCAGTACGCCTGGGGGGCAGGGGAAGGGGACAGGCGGGAGGGGGTCCAAGGAGGAAGAAAAGGGGGACATATGTAATACTTTGAACAATAATTTTTTTAAAAAAAAATGATAATGTCATAAAAAACATAATGTTTACGGATACACACACCTGAAGTAAAAATATGGACTTTTTAATATATGGCACTAACATAAACTGAATTTAGAATAGTGGTTACCTCTAGAGAAAAGCAAAGGAGCAGGAGTGCCTTCGCTAGATAAGGTAGGTATTCTACTGCTTTATAAATGAGGAGAGAAGGTTGAAGCAAATAAGGTAAAATAGTAACATCTATTAAATTTGGGCAATAAGTTCCTGGGTTTCTACATTAACTGTGCTTTTTGTCATGTTTTATGTTTAGACCAGAGGCGTGGTGCATGAAATTCGTGCATGGGAGGGGTGTCCCTCAGCCCGGCCTGCGCCCTCTTGCAATCCAGCACCCCTTGGGTAGGATCCCTAGGCCTGGTTAGTAATCAGGGCCTATAGGAGCTTTCCTTCTCCCAGCTGCCGGCAGCTGGCCCTTCCCCACCACTGCCACTGCTTGCCGTCTGTGTGGTGCTGCCCCCACTCCCCCACCACTGGTCGCCTCCCTCTGCGGGTGACAGGCGTGGGGTGCGATAGCTTGGCTGGCCTGGGCCCCCCTCTGCAGGGCGATCATGGGGCCATGGTGGGCCCCCTGACCAATCGCATTGCACCCTCCTTGGCTGGCCTGCCACCAGTGCGTGTCATAGCGTGGTCGTCTGGAAGGTCATCTGGATGGTCGTTCTGCTGTTTGGCTGATATTCATATTACGCTTTTATTATTATAGATAATCACATTTTTAATTATATAATTAAATATTATATTTTTTAAATCCACATCTTTCATTTCATCAGCAGCATATATTTACGATGCTTGACAGATCATCAACAGGTTCAAAGAATTTATATATTACAAGTTAACCTTAACAATAACTCTTCTTAATTTCCTAACATTTAAATATTAAGATTAAAGTATATTCAATTACTGTGATTTGTCCCTAAATTCTCTTACAACAGCAGCTGAATTGGTATCCACAAAATATAGGTTGGCCTGGGCTAGAAGGCAAGGTAGAAAATATTCAAAAGCTACATAGAAGCATACACACTCACACAGAGAGTGGTATTGTTAGTACAGGGACTTAGCACTGCAGAGTAAATAAGAACTTCCAAATATATAATCTCATTAATATTGATATTTTATTTGTTCAATCTACAATTTCTTCTGCATGGCTCTAGTTTTTTTCCAGATATACCTCTGCATTCTCTGCATCACTACTCTAATGTGAGCTGGAAAAGTCACACATCCACCCACCTCTGTCAAACACATTTACTGAACACATTTCACAGCCAGGCCAAGTTCAGGCCCTGATGTTTGCTTCTTTTCTAATCTACTCTACTTTGAAGTAAACAGTATAAATAGCATAAACTCATCTTTCAACCTAAGATAAACCACTAGGCCCTGGGCTTTCACCCTCCCACTTCCCAAGCTTTCCTTCCTGTGTGCAATTCCACTTACTCCAATCTCAGGCTGATTTTGCGATTAAGGGAACCACATCCAGCCCTCAATGGTGTGTGGCCTCTTCCTTCCTACCCAAAGATTTTCCCCAAAGTTAGAGCATGGTGGAGCTAAGTCTATTTTGCACCATTAAAACCATGTAACTCTGCCTCCTTGTTTAGAAAATCATCAACAGAAAGATGCACACTTTATCATTCAACTCAGCACACAGCTGCCGCTCATCCAGTTGCAAACTCTTCAGAGCAGGGCCCTGTGGGCCTAATTTCTGTACCACAATTAGGACTGAAGCAGCGGTTCTCAACCTGTGGGTCGCGACCCCTTTTGGGGTCGAATGACCCTTTCACAGGGGTCACCTAAATACATCCTGCATATCATATATTTACATTACGATTCATAACAGTAGCAAAATTACAGTTATGAAGTAGCAACAAAAATAATTTTATGGTTGGGGGTCACCACAACATAAGGAACTGTATTAAAGGGTCATGGCATTAGGAAGGTTGAGAACCACTGGAATAGAGGATATAGAAACACTTTCAGAGATGCACATTGATTGGAAAGAAGAAAAAACAAAACAAAGAAAAACAGGTGGTTAAGGTCAAAGAACAGTAAGAGTCCCATAGACAAAGAAAATAAACAATATTGTGAACAGAATTAAGTTCTGCCCTTGCAATGGCATCACAAAGACGAGCAAAAGTTTTCAAACATCATTTAAATAAAAATTAGAAACCTCCTTTATTCCCATTAAAAGACATACAGCTATAGTGAGCTTTTTAAATCCAAATATGTACATATAAATAGTAATTTAGTTTACATTAAGCCAAGCAAGTTTCAGGAATGAAAACTGGGATTTTATATATAGACTAGGGGCCCGGTGCATGAAATTCGTGCACTGGGTGTGTGTGGGGGGGAGTGTCCCTCAGCCCAGCCTGCCCCCTCTCACATACTGGGAGCCCTCAGGCGTTGACCCCCATCACCCTCCAATCGCAGGATTGGCCCCTTGCCCAGGCCTGACGCCTCTGGCCTAGGCGTCCGGCCCGGGCAGCGGGGACCCACAGCTGCAGCGGCCCCGCGATCGTGGGCTTCGCTTTAGGCCCAGGCAAGGGACCCCTAGCTCCTGGGACTGCCAGCTTTGACCGTGCCCAGCTCCCATCGCTGGCTCCACCCCTACTTCCTGCTATCACTGGCCAGGGTGGAAAAGGCGCCTGATTCTCCAATCATGGCTGGGGGCAGGGCAAAGGCGGCCCCAGGGCCGCCTTTGCCCTACCCCCCAGCTCTTAGCTCCCCCCTGGGTTTCCGATCACTGTCAGTGGCAGGGGGCTTCTTCCTGCTTTCCCTTTCGCCTCCCTGCATTGTGCCTACATATGCAAATTAACCGCCATCTTGTTGGCAGTTAACTGCCAATCTTAGTTGGCAGTTAACTGCCAATCTTAGTTGGCAGTTAATTTGCATATAGCCCTGATTAGCCAATGAAAAGGGTAGCTCGTACGCCAATTACCATTTTTCTCTTTTATTAGTGTTGATAGGTATAGATATATTATCTTTCTACACAGACACACAAATGTTGAAAGAAAAGCTGAACCAAATTACAATTTAAATTTATTGCTGGTTTAAATAGATGAGGAGGTTCAACATGCTGTCCATCCACCACAAAGATGACCAATCCTGTGGCTTATTGTAATGGCCAAGTATAAAATCCTAAAGGTACTCTCCATAATCCTGCACCAACCTTGTAAACCTATAGTATACTTTGACTATAGTTGAAATACCTTTCAACTTAAATTTTATTTAGAAAATAGTAGAAAAGATAAACATCAAAATCCTAACATTATGTACTCTATGACTACACTGTAGCTTAATTTTCATTTTTAAACATTACTCTATTTCCCAATTTATCTACCATGAAGGGGAATCTTATTATCTATAATCCTTTTCATAATATTTTATAACAAAAGATATATATTTTAAATCTTATTTAAGCAACTCAACATTGAAGCAACAAATATAGGGTGGACAAAAGTAGGTTTACAAGCCTGGCCAGAGTGGCTCAGTTGGTTGAGCGTTGTCCTGTGCACTGAAAGGTTGCCAGTTTGATCCTTGGGTGGAGAACTTATGGAAGGCAATCGATTGATGATTGATTCTCTCTCACATCTCTCTCTCTCTCTCTCTCTCTCTCTCTCTCTCTCAGGATGTTCTCAGATGAAGAAAGGAGGTTTACAGTGGCTTGTATAAAAAAGGATGTGCAGGTTATGATTATTACAATAGCTTCATTAACTCTGTTTTGTGTCCTCACAACTGTAAACCTATGTTTTGCCCACCCTGTATTTAGTAGGGGGAAAAAATGAGTTATATACTATCACTGTTTTACTGATTCAATTTAACTATACCATTTCCTTAAGGTTATAAAATGAAAGGTTTTGATTTGTTTTTTAAATATGTTTTTATTGATTTCAGAGAGAGAGAAAGGGAGAGAGGGATAGAAACATCAATGAGAGATCAATCGATCAGCTGCCTCCTGCACTCCACTGATTGGGGATGGAGCCCAAACCCCTGCCCCCTGCATGTGCTCTGAGGACCTGGAATCAATCCAGTGACCTCCTGGTGCCTGGGTTGAAGCTGAACCAACTAAGACACACAAGCCAGGCTGTTTTGCTTTTTTAATGAAAAAAAGTATGCTAACAAAAACAAAGTCTACATAAGGCCCCAAATTTGTATCTGATCTTCCTGAGAAACAAAGCAAGCAGGGAAATATGAAAAGTTGCTCATTATCATAAAAGAGAAATAACACTAGTTCTTCACTGGAGAGAAGTGTTTTACTAGTAACAAACATGAAAGTAAGCTCAGTTATCATGCTGGAATTTAAAAAGAAATAACTAAATTATATAAAGGACACCATCAATAGTTCAAGCATTAGTTTTAAATGTGTGCCTATACATATATACACAAATACACACACACACACACACACACACAAGACTGAGCACAGTAAAGAGACATTTTCAAACACAAAACAACTGATTTAATCCCAACATTTCAATCTGATGCAATTTATCAAAATAGGTTCCTAAGTGTGTTTTTTCTAATCCCCAAAATTCAAAGTTAAATGAAAATCCCAGCAACCCAAACCACTTGTTTGGCAAGTAGATATATTATAGCTGACCACAGACACACTAGGTTTGTAGGCAAGTGGGTTTTGAAAATGCTGAGATAATATAAGTCTTCAAATCAGAAGTACTACTTTAATATCACAGACCATCTACATCATTATCAGAGACCACAGAGTAACTGGGCAACTTATTGGAAAAGTGAAAATGGCTGAGTCAGAAATTTCCATCTGACAGGGTAAAAGACTGGGAGTGAGTGGAACAGTGAAAAGGAGGGTGAGGGAAGGTAGCAGGGTGGAAAAAGCAATTTTTACTCATGCTGGTAGAACTGCTGGATAGAGATTAGACTTCCCATAAGAAATATCTGACTTAAGTTATCATAAATGACAAAAAAATATATCCACAAACACAATCAACCTCAAAAGGTTCCTGTGTTGCAAGCATAAACTGTATGGAGTGCTGCTTTTGAAAACAAACATTTCTGTACTGGCATTAACAAAAGAAAAAAGCTACTCAGGAAAAGTAACAACTCAGATCTTGTCTATTCTTAGAAAATGCAGACGCAGATATTAACACAAATCGCTCAAATCGAGCTTCCTTTCTTCTCAAAAAATATCTCATAATCTCCAGGTCATTTAGTCTGAGTTCCCAGCAAATTGATGCTTGGGTTCTGCATTTGCATTTTCACCAAAGGATCACTAGGCTCTCCTCAAAACACCAAGTGACCATGCCTCCACATGGCCCAATGTTGGATAAAGTAGATGTTAGAAAAGATTTCCTTAAACTGGACCAATCTGTATGTTCTATCGGCCCATCATTATTCCACCTACCTAATCATCTACAAAAAATTCACACTGATGCCGCTAGTCACATGTAGCTATTTCTTTAAATTAATTAAAATTAATTTTTTAAAAATTCAGTTCCTTAGTCTCACAGCCACATTTCTAGTGCTAAAAAGCCCTATGGGACTGGTGCCTACCATTTGGGACAGTGTGGAATAGAGAACACTCAGTAGCATTTAAAACCACCTTAACTGCGCGTGCATGTGTATGTCAGTGTACATGTGTGCTTATGTTTAACCAACAGATATAACTCACTTTGCCAGTATGGACAACCAAAGGTCTTGAATATATATATAGGGAATCCCCAAAATATGTATATACACTTTGAATGATTATAAAGTGTTTATTAATATATAGTTCATTTTCAAAATTTAAAAGAATTTACAGAAATAAATACCTTTTTTTGGGGGGGGGGGGTCAATGCCTATTTTCAAACTGATGACCCTTCTGGTCTAGGCACTGATGATAATGCAAAGCAATGAAATCACAAACATCTAGAATCATTTCGTTCAGTATTTGTGAGCCCTCAGTTTGTCAATTGTTCCCAGTTTTGTACTTTAAGCTTTATATTTTACATATCCCCATTAAAAAAATTTAGTTCATAGTTTTTTTTGTTCAAAGCTTAGTCTGGCTTCACCCATTATTTCAAATCAGTTAAACCTAAAAAAGGGTGAAAATTAAGTGAGTTATTACCTGTTAAAGTGTGTATACATTTTAGGGGAGGGTACACTGTGTCCCTAAAAAATATGTACACATGTTGAGTAATTATAAAGGCAGTGTTTGTACTTCAACTGCATTTTCAAACTTCCATGGCATTTTCGGATGAATTTCCTTTGTTCAAAGCTTAGTCTTGCTGAAAAGAAAGAAACATCAATTGAGCTATCAGCTGTTAAAGTGTGTATGTATGTTTTTGGGACACCCTGTATTATTATTGGTCTTTTGTTAGCCACTGACTTATCTTCAAAGTGTGCTTATATATTACTCTCCTATGCTCTTCTTCTTCATCAGCCCTAAAGGAATGGTAGTTCAGCTAACTTCAACAGAGTGGAAAGATCGAGTTATTCTACATTTACCAAGCAAACACTGTGTATACACAGTCACAGAAACCCAGCGGTCAAACCTGCACTTGGAAAGGAAAGTGAACTGGTATTCGATGCAGTTAAAGAAATTCAATTCTGGGAAATATAACTGCTACTGAATAAACCCAACAGATATCTAATAATTTACACCAAATCTTAAAGAATTGGACTCTGAGTAGCAAATGTGTGCATTTGTGAATTTCAACTGACCTTGAAAATTAAACTGATCACAGATGGAGAAGCAGTCTCTGAAATTTACTGCCTGTGGTGCCTTCTTTAAAGAACAACTACATTTTACATGGATGCTCCACTTTAGAACAATTTAGGGATATATGAATTTACACAGAAGTTAAATAAGTAATTACTCTTAAAGCCACAAAAATGATTAAAAGGAAGAGTGCTTTAAAATGATTCAGCTATTTTTAATGGGTTTATAAATTTTCATAATTAAACATTAAAAAATGGCTACCAGAATTATACTTAGAAAAAGATGAAACTCATACAGTTTTTCTGTAGTACATTGCACAGAGCACTGGTAATATAAGATATTCAGTTACTACTTACTGCACAAGGATGCAATATGGTGTAACCAAGAGTACTCTTACTTTGAGTTCAATTCTGGCACTAACACTCACTAGGATGAATAATCTTAACAAATTAATATCACTCATTTTTGCTCACCTATAATAGTCATTGTAAGTACTTGTGCACTGAAGAAAAATTGTACATAAATTTTAAAAGTACTCACAAATTAGCCTGGCAGGCATGGCTCAGTGGTTGAGCATTAACCTATGAGCCAGGAGGTCATGGTTCAATTCCCAGTCAGGGCATATGCACAGGTTGTGGGCTTGATCCCCAGCGTGAGGCATGCAGGAAGCAGCCGATCAATGATTCTCTCATTATTTATGTTTCTATCTCTCTCTCCCTCTCCCTTCCTCTCTGAAATTACATATATATATATACACTCACAAATTATTCGGATAGAGGCAGACAGTCTATGTAGAAAACAATAGACCACTAATAACCACATGGGGTCCTCAAAAGGATAAATACCATTATATAAGCAATAGCAGACAGTTTTTTCAAAGCAATTTTCCACTAAGAAAATCCAGATAGTAAGAATTTATGTCTTTATTTTGATTCCATGTAACCCTAAAGAAACTCCAACCTTCTGTTGTTCCACTATTTGAATGGCACTTTTCCTGGCACTTAAACAAGCCCTCAAATGGTTTGGCAGCCCTCAAATGGTTTGGTTTCTCTGTTTGCCTTAACCTAGAAAGAAAAGCCACCCATCTCCTTAAACCTCTTCAGGATAAACCCAGTCATGCCCATTAAAACCCAAAAGATCACATCCAACCCAACTTAAGTACAAGTTTACACCAAGGGAAGAAAAACCATTTTGGTTTATTGACTTCATATTACCAGAGTTTCCTTAAGTACTAGCTACTGCAAATTCTATTTATCCTTGAGTCAGATATTTCCACTTTCAACTCATCTTCCATGAAGAGATACATTAGCTAGCACTTTCTTTCCTATTAAGATTAGGTAAATTAATTATAATTTCAAAAATTTTTTTGAGATAATACTCAAAATCCCCCCCCAAAAAAAAACAACAAACAAACACACACACACAAAACTTTATTATAAATAGTGGTCATGGGATATGTAAGTGTGGTAAAATATTCTCTCAGAATTTTGCTACCATCAAGAAAATTGCAACACACACATTCCCACTCTGGTAACCATTTGTCAGACCTCTACACACATTTCCAGTAATCTTGGATTATGTAAATCTAAAGTATGAACAGGAAACAAGTGGGTAAATCTTGAGATTTCTGGAATTCTACTCCAATATGCTCAATAAGTGGTGATGTTTAGTGACTAGAAATATATCTTTTCTAAAATGTATCTTGAGATCATGGGCACACTCCTAGAACAACTCAGTTTACAATAATCTAAGGGAATGCCTCCCTGAAGATCAGGAGACTGACCTTCCTAACTAGAGGCCTGATGCATGAAATTCATGCATGGGTAGGGTCCCTAGGCCTGGCCGGTGAACAGGCCCGATCTGCAGGGCGACCAGCAGGGCAATTGGGGAGGGTCCCCGCTGGCATCCGCTCTGGCTGGTCTGGGGCCTGCAGGCTGGAGGAAGCTCCTGCATTGAATTTCTGCACCCTGGTGGTCAGTGTGCGTCATAACAACCGGTCATTCCACCAATCATTCTGTTGTTTGGTCAATTTGCATATTAGGCTTTTATTATATAGGACTAGAGGCCTGGTGCATGAAATTCGTACATGGGGGGGGGGTGGCGGGGTGTCCCTCAGCCCAGCCTGTACTCTCTCCAATCCAGACCCCTCAGGGGATGTCCAACTTCTGAGCCTAAACTGGCAGTCAGACATACCTCTCACAATCCGAGACCACTGGCTCCTAACTGCTCACCTGCCTGCCTGCCTGATCACCCCCCTGCCAGCCTGATCACCTCTAACCACCTCTGCCTGCCGGCCTGGTCACCCCCAATTGCCCCCCCGCCAACCTGGTCACCCCCAACTGCACTCTGCTGGCCTGGTTGCCCCCAAATGCCCCTCCCCCGGCTGGCCTGGTCGCCCCTAACTGCCTCCCCCACCAGCATGGTTGCCCCTTACTGCCCCCCTGCCAGCCTGGTTGCCCCCAATAGCCCCCCTCTACCAGCCTGGTCGCCCCTAACTGCCCCCCCCTCCAGCTTGGTCACCCCTTACTACTCCCCTCTGCCAGCCTGGTCATCCTTAACTGCACCCCCCTGCCAACCTGGTCGCTTCCAAAGGCCCCCCCGCACCGGCCTGGTCACCTCCAAAGGCCCCTCCTGCCGGCCTGGTCGCCCCTCTGACCCCCCTGCCAACCTGGTAGCCCCAAACTGCCCCCACTGCTGGCCTGGTCACCCGCAACTGCCCCCCCCCCCCACCAGCTTGGTCGCCCCTCACAGCCTACCCCTGCCAGCCTGGTTGTCCCACGCAGCCTGCTGCTCAGTTGTTTCATCGTCCCTCACTACCCCCCATAGCCCGCCTGGTCACCCCACACAGCCTGCTGTTCAGTCATTTGGTCGTCCCTCACTAACCCCCCTGCTGGCCTTGTCGCCCCACTCAGCCTGTTCAGTTGTCCGTTCGGTTGCGATGGCCCCTGGCTCTTTATATATATAGATTATAATGCAAATAGGCTTACATTAAAATCAGACTCCCTCTCCTACAAATAGAGTCTATGCAGAAGAAAGAAACAACCCAACAATACATTGGAAGATGTCTCAAAGTACACCCAGAAAGCTCCTATGCAAACAACAGGGAGTTGGGCATTGATCTTAAGAACCAATTCTCTCAATAACCACTGTGACTCTCTATGTAGTTCATTAAATGGGGATATTTTATTTTTTTTGAGAAAAAAATCTGTATTACTTTAGTGGTATTTAAGTTAAATGGTTCTCTATTCCCAAAAAAGCTGGAAACTCAGCTGGTGCTATGGGAAGAAAGAAGCAAAAATTGACACTTAGTGGTAAACTCCATAAGGAGGAAACTGAGATGTCTTCAATACTACAAAATTTAACAGAGTGCATAAAGTAGCAACTTGATTGTTTTGGATTTTGCCTGGTGTTTAAAGAATGTTTTGGAGAAGAAAAACAACTTTACAGATCAAGATTCAAATATTGTTTACTTATACGCTAAAAACCTTGGGCTGGTTATGTAATGTCTTTGAGCTTCCGGTTCCTCATCTATAAAATGAGGTAGATATTGTGAAGATTAAATTAGGTAAGTGAAGGTCCAAAGAAAACATCTGTCATTCAATAAGAAGTTCAGGAAATGGAGCCTATTATATCGGCATCATCAGAGATAGTGAATTCTTATAATTAGTTATTTTATACTAAGTGTTTCTACTAGTCAGGTCCCACTAAGTCACTGATTATCACAGATCCAGTCACTTTTGTAGCATAAAATCAGTACTGGAATATGCAGTCACTACTTCCTCTTATGAATGTCTGGAAATGTTTCCTGGAAAGGAACTGCAACATAATCAACAGGTCACGACATTTCTATAACTCTTCTAACCTTTTATGTCCAACTGAGGGTGAACAAGCTTCATACAGACGTGGGCCTGAGTGAAAGGGAAATCAGTTTGTCTAAATTGTTTAATAAGCTCCACCACTCCGAACTTCTTTCAGTTGAAGGTCCAGGATTAGAAAGCAAAGTACAGTTCTATGTGAAAGTCATGTAATTATTATAGTTTATGAAGATAGAAGAAACATCAAAGTATCACCATCAAGAAAGACAGGAGGGTAGAATATTGAGTCGAAGTACAGCCAATCAAAATCTAAACAACATAGTAATATGAAGATTTAAAATATTGCATGCCCAAAACTAAACAATTTTCCTATTATTTGAGTCACTCTAGTAAAAGCTTTTCGTCAAATCCACCTGTAAGAAAGGTGGATATTTCTTTTCTAAATTATAGAAATGTTATCGCTTTAATGTTGCATGTACGGAACAAACCAGTTGAAGTACAAAGAACCCTGTTTTAATCCCAGATACCTGTCAGAATTTTAGTTCTGGCTATCAGCAGCAGCTCACCAAGTGACCTTTAACAAGTCACTTTCCAAATCAGAAACTCAACCTATAAAGAAATAGTCCAAATTTGCTTTAAGAACACAACCAACGCAAATATAAAGTTGTAGAAATATAGCTGAGTATATCTCTTTGATAGAAGCATGTCATCTAAAATGTGATAGTCACAGCCTATATGAAAAACTATCCATATAGGATGACTGTTGTGTTAACTTTCTCTGGCACCAAATATTGCTTTCTTCATTGTTGCTGATTTTACTATTTATAACACAAAAAAAATGGTTAACATCTGCTTTTATCCATCTGTCAGTAGCTTTAACCCTCATAAATCTTAAAATAGCTTTTCATTTAATCTGATGTTTTATAAAAAGGTAGGCTTTTCCTGTTTTCAGCTAGCAGTTCTCACAGAGCGTTCAGTATCAGAGTAAAAGGAGACCATGTTATCAGTCACTTACTGTCTAGTCTAGTGAATATAAATGTAGCCCGTGCCATTTACTAAAAGGTTTACCTGGGGTCAGGTGATGAGAGTACAACCTGGGAAGGTAAACACCTTCTATATTCAGAAAGTTTCCTGAAGAGTGCCAAATTATTTATGTTTAACTGGAATGTGTTCTAAATGCCTCGGGTGTATGTGCTACTATTGAAACTGGCTTAGGTACATCCTACAGTATACTTGGTTTTCATGTGAGTCTCCTGCAGAGGAAGTGAAAGAAAATCAGGAGCAGCCTGCATCTAAACAGGAAGACAAGCTGACCAAATACCTTTCTGCTCTAGAGGATTCATTTGCCTCACTTTTTTTTAAAGAGTCAAAATTATTTTGATGATTTTTAAAAACTGCTATAATATCTACTAAGAAGTACATATTTTTCGTAGTGCTGTATGTTTTTAAAGCAGTGTTAACTTCTAATGCACTATGTGAAGCTACCAGTAAAAGAGGCTAGTTTGCCCTAATTTAGGAAGCTATTCTAAAATAAGTACAAATTAAAATATATCCATCTGCAAAGCAAAAACCTTTGAGCTCATGCTTTCCAATCCTCTTTTGATCATAAACCATTCCAAGTTTGCAATCTGTGTATTCATCATTTTAGTTTCCAACTCAAAACTTTCTGATTCTTCACAATTAGTACTCCTCATAATCAATAACTTAAAAATACATGTTATGTTTGATCTGCTTAATTAAAACTTTGTAAGAACCTTGCCCCTTAATCCAAAATAAACAAACAAACCTAAAGGAGAAAAATCCTATATAATAAAAGGCTAATGTGCAAATTGCCAAACAGCCAAACAACTGGTCACTATGACATGCACTGACCACTAGGGGGCAGATGCTCAACACAGGAGATTCCCCTTGGTGGTCAGTGTGCTCCCACAGGGGAGTGCAGCTCAACCAGAAGCCAGGCTCATGGCTGGAGTGCAGCGATAATGGCGGGAGCCTCTCTTTCCTCTGCAGTAGCACTAAAGATGTCCGACTGCCAGCTCTGGCCCACTCCCCATAGGGTGGGCCTAAGCCAGGAGTCAGACATCCCCCAAGGTCTACTGGACTGCAAGAGGGTGCAGGCCAGGCTGAGGACCACCCCCCAGTGCACAAATTTCATGCACCAGGCCTCTAGTAGTAAACAAAAAATTCTGAATGGATCCCAACACCATCAGAGAAAATAACCACATCCTCCAGGAACAGTGACAAAATGACACCATATCACTTTGTTTGGAAATGTGCACACATCAATAGGGTTTTACATAATTAAAGTAGATCCATAAATAGGTAAGATCATTGTCTCCAAAGGAGACTACTATACATTTAAGTCCTTAGTCAAGCTTAATACCAATAAACCTCTTACAGGAATTAGAGAAATAGGAAAAACTCATACAAGAAAAAGTAAGTGACTTCCTAGTCCTCTGTTCCTACCCTAGTGAATTTATGGAAATGATCATAGCTCTTATTCTGGTATCCCATGTTCAGTTAGCTCAGGTCAGTCGGCCTACTGAGCACAAGCTGTCAAATAGTCTGACAAGTTTTCTGGAGTACCTGCTATGTGTAAGGATCCCCAAGAAATACTGAGATCAGTCTGCTAACATCTCTTGAGAGAGAGGTAATAGACCAATACAGAGACTAATGTGTTACTTAATGAAGTACTTCAAAGTGGATTGAAGGCACACATAGGAAAGAAGCAGGGTAGACTTAACAGAGAATCAGCATTTGAACTAGATGAGGGGAAGGGGGTATGGGCACAGGTAGCCTATATTTGGCTAGT
The DNA here is from genome assembly GCF_963259705.1 of Myotis daubentonii. Lineage (NCBI taxonomy): Eukaryota > Metazoa > Chordata > Mammalia > Chiroptera > Vespertilionidae > Myotis > Myotis daubentonii. The sequence continues at coordinate 13,761 of NW_026775490.1, read as the reverse complement.
GTAGACAGAAATTCCAGGCAGAGAATGAGGATTTACAGGAACAATGGTCTGGAAGAAGGAAAAGTAGGAATATTACAGGGCAACTTGAACAGTGATAACAAAAGAGACTGAATGTATAGCACAGTGTTTTACAAAATGTTTTGATATCTATTTCTTGAGTTAACTCTCATGACAAGCTCTTGTATTAGGCACAGTAAATATTATCTCCAATAAACAGATAAAGAAACTGAAGCTCAGAAATATTTAGTGTTTTCTCTGAGTCCTTAAATCTAGTAAGTGGTAAAAAGGAGATGTGTAAAACCAGGTTTCACAAGTCTAGGTTCAAGTTTTTCCCCTTACAAAGAGGTTAGACTGCTGAAGTTCAATTTTATACTCCAAGCTTGGTTTCAACTTAGATATCCTCTTTAATGTATCAGTAAACTAAAGCAAATATTATAAAATTCTAGAAGGAACTCAATTACTGAAAAGATGCATAGCAGACCAAAAAAGAGATGCACAGCAGAATATACAGGGAAAAAGGTAGCCTCTTTTTCTATTTAAAATAGCAAAGAAAATGACAGTTATATTCCACACTGCCAAGTAAGTAGGAATCAGAAGTACATGAATTTCTTACCTCCTTTCAATTGCACAAATCCTTTCAACATCTGCTCCCCACATTTGGGGAGAATACATGAGGAGAAACCATAAATAGGGATCAAAAAGAAAACGAAATAAAAATAGAATTCTGATACCCAGACATAAATAGCTAAATAAAACCCTAGTGTCTGTTACACATTCTGCAAGACAGATATCATGTTTCATTTAGTTATCAATTATTAAATAGAAAGTAAATTAAGAACCTCAAGATAGTCTATGGGAGACAGGTGTCCTTTAGGTTCTAAGTGCCAATGAAAATTTTACATTACATATCCAGAAAGGTTTTATAACAAAGACCCTACTCAGTCATCATATCCAACTGCCCTTAGTATTTCAACAATGTCCCCTTTAGCTCTATGGTCATCAGTATACACCTATTCTGGTGAAATTAGTAGAATTACACCCTTTTCACTCACACAGTGTTTGAGTTTGACCCACAAATTATTTAATAAATCTGCCACTAAACCTCAGTGGTTAGCCTACTTTGGGAGCTTGAGAGCCTTTGAAACTAAGTTTTTGGAATTCAGAGATGTTAAAAGCATGATAAAATGGATTCTATCAATAGCTCCCTAATCCTCTTCTAAATCCCCAGTCTGTCTTCTCCAACATACACAGGGCCAAAATTATCTCTCTCAAAGATAACTTTGTGGAGCTTTAATGGGGTAACCATACAAAGAAAAGACAAGAAATGCTTTGTGGGTACACTAAAGCCTAATTTGAAATAAAGAGGTCTGACCATGGAAACCTGGGAAAACAACAGAAGCAGACATGCCAAGTTAGACTCCAGCAATCACTGACAGGATAAGAAACAGTTTGTAGACAAAGCCTGAAAGTGATTTGTAATTGCAGACATTGAGCCTGAACAGTCCTTTCCAAAAAAGCTGTTGGCCCACATGTTAGGCCAAACTCACAATGTACAGATGGGAGGATGGGGATATTCATCAAGTTCCTTCTTTCTCTTTCTCTACTGCAGGTTTCCCATCTAGATAATGATTTTCTGACAGTATTTGGCAACCCTAACAGTCTATATTTTATAGAACCTCATAATATGAAAAAGAAAGCTAGTATTTTAAACTATTTGGTGAGAAGGTGCTACTGAAAAGTTAATGAATAAAACAATTAAAAATCATGGACGACTCTATAGAGTCAATAAAGAAAACAAAATATGTTGATGATGAGGGAGTGAAGAGGAAAAGATCTCCTTATAAGTCGTTCACGGTTTTTACCACATGTAGTTAAAAGTCCTAGAGTCAAGTTAATGGAAAGTGACTCAGCCTTATGACTCATTAGAAAAATAAAAACCAAAAATGCCCAGTGGAGACTCCCCTGGTATTTGGTCACTGAGGAACTGTATTAGGACTGAACTGAGCATTACACACAAGCCTCCAAAGTTTGGTGGTAAATAAGCCTAGTTCCTTCTGATACAAGTTTCCAAGAAGATGAAGTGACACCTCATTCATGCAAATGTCAATAACACATTCTGAAGAGAGTTGGTAATAACTAATAATAATAACTAAAAATCATAAGCAAACTTTTTAAAAAACTGAATCTGTTTACTCGTACACATCACTCATCAAACTCCACAGTGTGGCACACTTTTACTTTACATAAGATTTCTACTCAGTTAATCAATTTTGAAGGCTCTAGAAATATATAGAGTATAAATTTCTTCTTAAATAAATGTCTATACTTTTATAAGTCACTACAAAAATAAAATATACTATCATAAAAGTTCTATCAATAGTAGTCCCCACCAGCACTACTCTATTAAATAAAACATATAACTGATGCTCACACAGTGATAACTGAAATATCAAAAAAAAGATTAAATGAGGAAGTTTTTTTTTTTTTTAATTTCATTGAAAATGGTTTAAAAGAAAACATATTTGCACAGACAGTGTTTCTCAATGGTTAAATATCAACCTATGAACCAGGAGGACAAGGTTCAATTCCTGGTCAGGGCACATGCCCTGCTTGTGGGCTCCATCCCTAGTGAGGGGGGGGGGGGATGCAGGAGGCAGCCAATTGATGTTTCCATCTTTCTTCCTCTCCCTTCCTCCCTCCAAAATCAATAAAAACATATTTTAAAAAGAAACCATATTTTTCTATAAAGTACCAGACAGTAAAAATTTAATGCTTGCTAGTCACAGGGTCTCTGCCACAATTACTCATCCAGTCTTTGTAACATGAAAGCAGCCATAAGCAGTATGTACACAAATGACCAAGGACATATTCCAATAAAACTTTACTTGTAGGCACTGAAATTTCATATCATTTCCACATGTCACAAAACATTATTCTTCCTCTTTTCAATCATTAAAAAAGTAAAGACTATTCTCAGCTCACCTGCCTACTTTACAAAAACAAGCAGTGGGTGAGCTGAATTGGAACAAGGGCCATAATTTGCAGATCCCTCTTTTAGAGGAACAGTTTTCAATTACTAGAGGGGGAAAATGTCACCCTTTTTTTTAAACATTGCCACTGTAAAATGTTAATTTAAAGAAAAAGACCCCAACAATACAAAATGTGGACAAGGATGCAGAGCAGCTTGAGCTCACATACATTGCTGGTGAGAATGCAAAACAGTACAGCCAATTTGAAAAACAGTCTGGCAGATTTTTTTTTTAATTTATCTTTATTGTTGAAAGTATTACAGATGTCCCCTTTGGTTTTTGTTTTTTTCCCCCCATTGACTCTCTTCCCCCCAAGACCTTTACCACACTATTGTCTATGTTCATAAATTACCTGGATAATCTCCCTTCCTACCCCCTACCTTCCACTCCCCCACCCCTGTCCCATCCCAACCTTCCCTCTGAAATTTGAGCTAAATGTACACTCACCCCTATATCCATTAATCCCACCCCAGGTGCTTACCCAAGAGGAATGAAAACTATGTTCTCAAAACAAACACAAAACTGTATGCAAATGTTTACATCAACTTTATAACCACCAAAATGTGCAACCAACCACTGAATGGATAAACAAATTGGCAAACTGTGGTGCAGTCATACACTCAGCAATAAAAAGCAACAAAATTACTATTACAACATAGTATCAGATATATCACACTAAGTGAAAGGAGGCAAACTCAAAAAGCTACTTTTGTATGATCCCATTTACTAGTGTATGATATTTTTGCACAGGCAAAACTATAGAGCAGAAAACAAATTAGTGGCTGGCGGGAGGGGGGAGTTTGGGGGCTATGTAACTGTTCTATATATTGATTGTTGTGGTGGTTACAAGACTATTCATTTGTCAACCCCGAAACGATATACTAAGAAGGATGTATTTTTATTGTATGTAAATTATACCTCAATGAATTTGACTAAAAAAAAAAAGAGAAAAAAGAAGAGAAAAAAATATTGATTTATAAATAATACTGGTTATACAGTGGTTCTAGTTTATAAGAAAGTTTTCAGTTTTTATGAGTATACAGTTACCAACTAACTATAATACGCATACCTACACACCATAATGTGTGTATATGTGTGTTTTTTAATGGAAACTAACATTTACTTAGTACCTACAATGTGCCAGACACTGGGATACTTATAAATCTCCCAATTTCCATTTAAAAAATATAGAAAATTGCCGAAACCGGTTTGGCTCAGTGGATAGAGCGTCAGCCTGCGGACTGAAGGGTCCCAGGTTCGATTCCGGTCAAGGGCATGTGCCTGGGTTGCAGGCACATCCCCAGTAGGAGATGTGTAGGAGGCAGCTGATGGATGTTTCTCTCTCATCGATGTTTCTAACTATCTCTCTCCCTTCCTCTCTGTAAAAAATCAATAAAATATAAAAAAAAATAATAAAAAAATATAGAAAATTAGGTTCACAGTAGTTAATAACTTGCCTAAAGTCACACCGCTAATAAGTGTGTGACTGAACAGTAATGTTCATCAAGTTCTCTTGCCTCAAAATGCTCCCTTAAAATGAGTTTACTTTGAAATTAGCCCGCATCCTTGCCAGTTATCTGTTGTTGTGTAACAATCCCCCCCCCCAAAAAAATATTAGTTTAAAATAGTTTATGATGAACCCTCATGGTTCTGTGGGTCAACTAGGCGTAGCTGGGTGGTCCTCACACGGGGTCACACATGTGGACACTGGAACATGGCAGCTGAGGCCGCAGTCACCTAGAGGCTCACATTACATATATTCCTAGCAGGTGGCACTGGCTATCGGCAAAGAGCTCAGCGGAGCTGTCACCCAGGCACGTTTATGTGGGCTCTCCCCGGGGTTCTGGCTTCCCCTCGCCTGGCATCTGGATTCCACAGGGGCACGAGCCAAGAACAAGTGTTCTAGGAGACCCAGGCTGAAACCACAGGCTCCTCCTGGTGACTGAGCCTCGGAAGTCATGCTGCATCACTTCCACTTCGTCCTACTGGTCGAAAACAAGTTTCAGAGCCAGCCCAAGTTCATGGAGAGGGGCTACACAAAGGTGTGCACACTGGGACGCATGGCTCATTCAGACGTCATCTCTGACCACCAGCTCCACCCCATAATGCATTACGCATTATTTTAAATTTCTTCCTTGTACTATTCTAAATTTTCTATAATATATGTATTATTTTGTAATAACAGAAATAAATTATTTAAAACTTAAGTTTGTGGATTTTTCCAATTTACTTAAACTAAAAAACAAACAGATCACCCATTTTTCACATCTCTGGCAACCACCAATCTGTTCTCTGTATCAGTGAGTATGATTATGTATATGTGTGTGTGTGTGTGTGTGTATTAGATTCAACGTATAATAAAGATCATACTTTGTCTTTTTCTGTCTGACTTAGTTCACTTACCATAATGCCCTCAAGGTCCAGACATGTTATTGCAAATTTTGATGTGTGTTTTTTTAAATAAAATTAAGGCAATAATAGTTCTTTTGTGTGTGTGTGCTTGTCATGTCCCTTCAAAAGTAATATCAAGAAACCCATTTATAATGGTTCCTAAATTCAAACATCTGGGAATAAATGGTCTAAACAATCCCCAAGGTCCTTCTGAATATAAAAACCAATTATCCTTTATAGGTCTTACCCACGATCTAGGATATCCTGATTTTACAGTTTGAAGCACAGGGCATCTCTAAATGGGTTATCAGTTAAAAACATTAATCCCAAAGCCCTTCCATTGGCTACTTCTGAGATTGCAAATATGTGTGTTATAAGGTTTGTTTACCCCTACAGGGCAGGGAAGTTCAGTTTAAAATACGCTCCTGTACTTAGAGAAGCAGAATGTCAGGCAGAGTTCACTTAACTTTGTGGTATCCCTGTGTTCTTCATGAACAATAGAGTATCATACTGCTTTTTGTTACTGAGGCAAAATTCATTTATCTCACTAAAACTCCAATGATTTTACTGACATAAGAACTGAGGAAAAGCCACAGCCTATGACTCTTTGATTTGACGCCCCTAATATATTTCATCTTAAAGTGTCCATACCCTTAAACACTAGTCCCTTCAAGCTGAGTGTGCCAGAGAAGAAATGCATTTTGTAGAAAAAAACCACTGAGGCTGGAGTGTAAATCCCTGTAGTCGCCCCCCTCCCACCACCCAGAAATTCATTTGCTGAATCAAAATAAAACATAAAGTTTTTAATTAAAAATATAAAACCTATCTTAACTCATTAGCCTTCGCATCAAACATTATCCCTAAAATAACTTCAGAAATTCACTATTTTCATTCTGCTGTTTTAAACATAAGAAACACGTCTGGAATGGTTCGTCTTTATCTACAGAATAATTTAAAAGAAAGAGAAGAAGCAGGTGGATAGGGAGAGACAGGGAGAAGGTGAGAAAGGAGGTTGAAAGTGAGAAAGGGCAGAGAAAGTGGAAAAGGAAAGAGGTGGAAAGAATGAACTGTTGTGAATATTCAGTTTTAAACTTTTCTAAGTCTAGGCCCCAATGTCCCAATTCCTAGCTCATTAGCCTTTGTGGTTTGGTACAACTCACTTCTCCAACCTGGCCTCAGAATTTATCTGGAAAATGAGGAGGCTGGCCTAGATAAGTGGATTTTTAATGATTTCTACTCTGAGACCCTTTCTAAAAATATCAATTAACTTTACAGTTTCCCACAACTGAGAAATTGTCCTTTAAATACCTGTTAGCTAAAACAAACAGCCTGGCCAGTGTGGCCCAGTGGTTGAGCGTCCACCTATGAACCAGGAGGTCACAGTTCGATTCTCAGTCAGGGCACATGTCCAGGTTGCAGACTCGATCCCCAGTGTGGGGCATGTAGGAGGCAGCCAATCAATGATTCTCTCTCATCACTGATGTTCCTGTCTCTCTGAAATTAATTTAAAATTTTATATATATATATATATATATATATATATATATATATATATATATATATATATATATATATATTTAAAAACAAACAAAAACAAAAAAAACAAAAATGTTTAAAGGTTTCAGAAATGCTTAAAGAATTTTTATTTTGCAAATAACAGCTATGTCCATTTTTAAAAAAAATCACTGATTTAGCCCTAGCCGCTTTGGCTCAGTGGATAGAGCCTGCAGACCAAAGGGTCCTGGGTTCAATTCCGGTCAAGGGCATGTACCTCGGCTGCAGGCTCCTCCCTGACCCGGGCCATGGTCAGGGCTTACCCAGGAGGCAACCAATTGATGTATTTCTCTCACATCAGATATTTCTCTCTATCTTTCCCTCTCTCTTCCATTCTTTCTAAAAAACAATGGAAAAATATCCTTGGGTGAGGATAAAAAAATTTTAAAAATATCACTGACTCGTAATAAAGTAATGCATACCTACATATAGCGAGTAAGCTGAACAATTTTTTTCCCCTTACATGAGAGGCATTTTGGATCCACGTGCTCATTTACAGGGTTCTTTATGTCTCCTTGAACTCTCTATGACTGCCTCTCCCCCACAGTGAAGATCATGTCCATGCACCACGGGGCCTTTTTTACTGTGAAAGTACTCTCTCTCAATAGACGGGCACATGACACATAAACTGTTTTTTTAAATATGTGTCTAAGATTCTTTCTAGTTGCCAAATTGTATAATGTTGCTTTACCCTTAAGGAAATAAAGAAAACCTAAAACTCAAATAAAAATCAAAACCACAAACAGCATTTTAAAAATGTTCTTACTAAAATTTTGTCCTTAATAATTACTACTTTTAAGGCCAGAAGGAAGAGCATGGAATTACTTTTTCTTTTCTTTTTTTTTTTTTTTACTTTCTGTTATACCTATCAATAGCGGATAAACTCTATTTATAATATGCACCTATGAGAAAATAAACATAAAAAAATTAAAAGTTTTTATAAATGTAATACTGCTTTATATGTGATAACCATGATTAAAAGGCATTATCTCTGCCCTTCAAGAGCTTATAGTCTGAGTAGGAATATGAAATAATTTTGCCAAATATAAAATGCCTGAACTAACAGAGAGCATCTATTAACGTATTCATTCACTCACACATTCAAATATTTGATGAATATTTTCTAGCTAAATAAGATACCTGGAGCCAGATGGTAATAAAAAAGTTAAGACACAAACTTCCAACCTAAGGAGATCCAACCATGTTCCTATTAAGAAAATAACAACCAGCCCTGGCCATTGTGCTCAGTGGTTAGACTGTCAGCCTGAGCAATGAAGAGTCCTGGGTTCGATTCCAAGTCAAGGGCATATACCTGAGTTGCAGGTTCCACCTGGGCCCCAATCAGGCAGGCACCTGCAGGGGGCAACCAACTGATGTGTCTCTCTCACATAGATGTTTCTTTCCCTCTCTTCCTCCCTCCCTCCCTCCCTTCCACCCTCTCTAAAAATCAATTTGGGATGGGAGGGAATAAAATCTGCTGTAGAATTCTAAAGAAAAGAAAAAGGGAGTTTGCCCTGCAGCCAGATAATGTACATCTCACAGACTACCATCACATTCAATGTCTAGTGTGCTGTGATAAGCTTTAGATCCTCTGGGACTACTTGGTTAACATATTGCACCAGATATGATTTTGTAACTTTCCCCTTAAAGTTCTAGATTTATACCATTAACTCAATTTGCCCCATTATGCAACTGGGGTGTCCCGGACCTAAAATGAATCAGTGCTTTCTAGGTGTATTTCTGAAAAGATATTAACCTTTATCTTTCACTAAAGAAAAAAAGGATTTGCTCTCAGAATAGCTGGCTACCTTTACTTCAAGAAATAAGTCACTGCCAGGTGCATGGATTTCAGATGCTATGTGATTATGTACACATACACAGTTAACTTAGGAGATGGTGAAATCTTCCATCTGAAGAACAGTAAGAGTACAAAATACATAATGAAATTCCTACTGCTGTAAGGAAAGAAAAATGAAGACACTGGGAGAGGATGGGAGGGTTAAAATTATAAGTGCTACATGGCTAAAAGTAGGAAAGAGAGCAAAGGATTAATAAAGTTTAAGGGGGTCTAGAAATGGCTTTGATGAACATGCTAACACTCTCAAACCAAAAGATAGGGGAAAGACAAGATTACAAAAATAATTGAACATTTCAAATTAAGTGGTGATATGGGAATAGAAGTGGAGAGAGCAAAAAGGAAAGTGGGTGTCCAGATTGTTGTTTCAGAAAAACAATTCAGCAAGGAAGCTAAAATTGACCACATATCTAAATTTGTTAACTGATGAAAAGTACTCATTTTTAGAAAAATATGTTCCCAGCTCTGATCTAAACTAAGAAACTTTCAAAATATTGTTGGAAACTGACTATACATTTGTCTAACATTCACACATTGCATGATGCATTTGAGTTATACGTATATCTACTGATAAAAAAAAATAGCTGGGTTTCAAATCTTGTTGCACAGAACCTCAAATATTTCAGAATAAATAAAGCATTATTAATAAACACTGGCAACAATATTTCTACAATAGAAAGTATGCAGCTGTTCCAAATATGCTTTTAAACCAGGAATAATGATGTGTGCTGACATTTAGTTAGACCTAATTCTTTTCACTTGCATATGAACTCAACTGTGTTCCTTTGTCTCCTATTTTAAGAGACTTCCCAAGATAAAAAAAAAAAAATGCCCTAATTTTTTTTTTTAAGGTCTGTCCAAATGATGAATATCTTTGATTGACTTAAAACGAAGTAAACAAGCTCTGGACTTTAACCTAGAAAAGAAAATTTTCAAATATTCCCTTCCCCTGATGTCAGCTGCTACCCATTACCTCTGTTGAGATGTTCAGGACCAAGGTCACAGGGCTCCCCTTCCCCTCCTGAAGAAATAATGCAGTGGGAAAAGGGCAGACAGCCACTGCATTATTATTCTCAATCTCTATTGTAATCAACCCCATGATCCCAAATTGCAATTGTATATAAACCTACTAAAGGTTTAGATGGAAAAAGTGGAGGAGATAGGTTTTTAAAAATGGGGTTTAAAAATCTGTGCCAGCAAACTAAACTTCCTTTTCAAACTAAGTTGGAGTTTCAATATTAAGAACAGTCTCAATGTTCGTGTATGTTTTACCCAATCATAAAGCACAAGCTTCATTCTCTTTAATTCGGGTTCAAAGATATTGTTAGGGAGTAGCTGGGCCATAATTAAGAGTTATATTAGAGAAAGATACATTTTATGAGACTTGAATACTTCCCAGATCAAAAACAACATCACCATTAGGACACTGTTAGTATATAATACATAATTTCCTTTGATGATCTCTGAACCAGAAAAGTCAGATGCTTATAAAGACAATGATCTTCTCAACAATTTCTGGCCACCTTCAAAATCAACCAAGATTTAATTTTAGCTTAATAAAAAAACCACACTAAATTTCCTAACCACTTTACCATATTACGCAAACTGGGTTGACAAACACCATATTGTGTCTCTTGAAAGTCAATTCACATGTGTTAAATTCCAGAGTTTAGCAATAGAAAAACTTGCAATTTTAGATGGAAGTGTTTGTTGAATTCCTTGTGAAAGAATATAGTAGAATAAATAATTCGTGTCTTGGTTAGGAACCAGAAGATCTAAGAGTAACATAAATGTATACATATCAAGTGAGTTTCAAGTTCCTTCCAGGTCACTGACATGTAGTGTGTGTGTGTGTGTGTGTGTGTGTGTGTGTGTGTGTGTGTGTGTGTGTGTGGTGGGGGGGGAGGGGGTGGGGGTGGCAGCAGACAAAATCACAGCACTGTATAATTAATACTTCACATGTTAAGGTTGTGTTGGAACTTCAGTTGTCATTCTACTTATCACCTGCCCTCAAGGAAGCACTGCACAATAAACAAGGGTCATTTTCCTTACAGCCATGACATAGGACACATACACACAAACAACTCAGACCCAAAAGGCTAAAGACAAGCGAAAATCTCAAAGACTTTCAAAGTGTAGATTTGCCTTTCCTAATCACTCAGGCTTGTCAATGCAGTGAAAACTACATTTACAATGTGAATGCCATAATCTTCACCAAAGCCAGGCTGGGAACTAAAGGTTGAAAAATACTACCTTTCAGGCCTAAACTCTAATATCCTTCAGGAACAAGAAGACAGGCCCAGGCCCAGCCCCATTAACAATCCCACTTAAACCAGCCGCTGGGTCTCTTCCTGGTGTTTGGATCTCTGGGAAACAAAAGAGTCAAGCTTTCTTGGGATTTTGGAGTCTGACCCGAGCACCCACAAGACCATGGGAGTCAAGTCAAGTTGGCAAAGAAATACGCAGTTTCAAGAAAGCAAAGGTTCTTCTTTTCAACTCCACGTTCCCAGGACACCTCAGGCCACAATGCTCCCTTGAAGTAAATGACAGCCACAACAAAGACAACCTTTGCAAACCCAGATAGCACTCTGGAATGTCTATGCTTCCATGGGCCAAAGAACAGCCAAAAACCACGAAAGGTTAAGGTGACCCAGCACCCAAGATCTCCATTTAAAAAAAAATCCTAAGTGTTGGGGCAGGTGATGAAAACAAGGGAAGTCAAAGGGCTACTTGCTGGTAGCCAGGCCAGACCAGTCCTAATCAAGCTTTATTTTCCTGCACATGAGTATAGTGAGCCATTAAAAAAAAATCAAGGTCACCAGTAGGTCCCCTGTTTCCCCTCGCTCAGTGCTTTTTGCCAGAAAATGCTTATAGCAGCTTCCCATATGCCATGCCACGGTGGGCAGTGCCAAGCCTAAACTTTTAAACCTTGGGGAAGGTGGTAAAGTCAGCCAGCCAGACGCTGGGCAAGGGAAAGTCAAGAGAAGGAGGGAAAAAGAGTCAAGTTTCAAAACAAAGGCTCCACTGAGAACTGAGTGTCAACCCCTTCCCAAGTCCTAGCCTTCCAGCCCGCTAGGCTGGGCCTGGATTTTTTAAAGACAAGTCGGAGAGACCCAGCTCCTGGCTACCCAGGAGAAAATTGGCACAACCACTTGATGAGGGTGGTGCTATCCACCCCGCCACCCCCATCTCCTCACACAGGAAAACAGCGAGGCTTAGAACCCCAGTGATCTGCCCCAGGTCCCACGGTGGAGCCTAAATTCCCGGCCGGGGCAGGCCGGCCCCAGGTGGGCGCCAGGCGAGGGCCGCGGGGGCCCCCAGGACGACGCCCCTGCTCGCGGGGAACCCGGGCGGCGGGAGGAGAGGGGCCCCCCGCGCTCGCTTCACGCCCCGGCCCCTACCTTCCTTGACTCCCGGCAGCTTGGACTGGTCGATGCTGACTTCAGCCATGTCTGGCCGGGGTCTTGGCGGCCCCTGGCCACCCGCTTCCCCGCCGCCGCCGCCGGCCCCGAGCGCGGCCCCGCGCGCACCAGCAGCGCCCGACGCGGCGCAAAGTCCGGCCGGCAGCGCGCGCGGCCGTGGAGGAGGGCGAGGGCCGGGCGGGCGCTGGCGACAAAGGCGGAGAGAGACGGGCCCCGGCGCCCTCGGCTGCCCCGCCGCAACCACCTGCTCCCACGCCCCCGGCCCGGATTTGCACTAAATCCCCGGCTCCCGGAAATGGACCCGGGCCGTCCAGTACGGCGGGAGAGAGGAGACAGAAAGGCGGGCGGGCGGGCGGGCCCCGGGGTGGGGAGGCGAGGGGAGGGGAGCTGCAGGTCTGAAACCGCAAGGGCGAGTGGCTGGCGAGCGGAGCGCGGCTCCCGTGGCCGCCTCCCTGCTGTCTCTTTTGTGCCGTGTGACGCGTCTGAGGCCGGGGGGCCCCCCTGCGCCCCCGTCCCCGGGCCCCGCCTCGCTCCCAACCGAGGGTCCTGTCTTTGGAGGGGGGGGCTCCGTGTCTTGGAGGCCTCAGGAAAGGGCCACCCGGGTCACCAGAATAGAATCGTCACTGTCAGCGGTGTGGTCAGCATTCTGGGGCCATTTCCCCAGATGCTTCCTGTGTGCCTCTCTCCCCACCCTTGGCCTCGTAGGATTAGAGGGAAGATAATACACGTGCATTTAAAAAAAAAAAATTCTAATACAACTAGAGAGCAGCTGATAAAAATCTGGGCCAATTCACACCAGCTGGGGGAACTGAGTCATTCATTCATCAAAAACGCAGGAATGTCTACCCAATGTGAAGTTAGGCACGGGGGCTGATAAAACCACGTGTCAGAAACCTCTCCCGTGGCATGTCACACATTGGACTACCATTGTGATTTTTGTCTCCCGGAAATAGGCAACATAGCCTGTCTGCCATCTCCTGGCAACAGAATGCGCCCTCTCAATGGGAACCCGCCTCGGTGGTGGCTCCTCTCCCAAGCTTGCTTAATCATAGAACCTCTAGCCTCCACCACTCTTCCTTCCTCTTCCACCCACACACTTGCAGCTAAGGATGGGTGTGTGCGACCAAGACAGGCCAAGCAGAATACCTCCCTGTGTTTATTACATGAACTGGGACAGATAAGCATTCTCTTTCCTGTGGGGAAGGTTTGCACTCACTAATAGAAAGTGAAGCTAAACTGAAGACAGTAACGAAGGTAAGAGAGAGATGGAGATGAGGACCTGTTCTGATGATACCACAGTAGCAAGCCAGGAGGTCCCTGGAGCAGCTGGTGTTCCTGCGGTTCCTGGGTTCTGGAACCTACAATTTGAACTAGTAATTTTACTATCTTAAGAGGGTAAAAGTTGATTTTTCTGTCACTCAGTTCAGAGTCCCAATATGAGAGGCCACGTGGAAGAGATTCTATTTGGACCTGACATTGAAAAAATAAGCAGACCTTAAACTAGCAAAAA
>NW_026775489.1:0-58000 GCF_963259705.1 Myotis daubentonii | reverse complement strand
CCAGAGTTGTATATGATACAAGTATTTTTGTCCTTTCACAGCTTTCCTCTGGAAACCTCCGTGATTGAATACGACAGTAAATGTAGTAAGAATCTATTTACGCGTACTTGAGGTGTTTCTCAAACGTTCTTCATCATTTCTGGGAACTAACATTGTGTATTGTAACAGTTTTACCAGAATTAGACAGTTTGCTTAGAAGTATTTACCGGAATCGTCACCATTTTAACTGATTCACACAAAAAAACGCCAAAGCCAATCCTCCTTAATTGTAAACAGAAACACTATTCTCGTCATTCCAAGGGTTTAGACACCAATTCTGAGCCCTGTAAGCATGAACTCTTAATATTTCAAAGCACAGTCCCGTGAAAATGCCACCGGAAGTACCTGGAGTTGTAAATATTACCAGTATTTTCGTCATTTCACAGCTTTCCACTGGAAACCTCCGTGATTGAATAGGACAGTAAATATAGTAAGAATCTATTTACGCGTACTTGAGGTGTTTCTCACACGTTCTTCATCATTTCTGGGAACTAACATTGTGTATTGTAACAGTTTAACCAGAATTAGACAGTTTGCTTAGAAGTATTTACCGGAATCGTCACCATTTTAACTGATTCACACAAAAAAACGCCAAAGCCAATCCTCCTTAATTGTAAACAGAAACAATATTCTCGTCATTCGAAGGCTTTAGACACATATTCTGAGCTTTGTACGCATGAACTCTTAATATTTGAAAGAACAGTCCCGTGAAAACGCCACCGGAAGTACCCGGAGTTGTAAATATTACCAGTATTTAGGTCATTTCACAGCTTTCCACTGGAAACCTCCGTCATTGAATAGGACAGTAAATGTAGTAAGAATATATTTACATGTACTTGAGGTGTTTCTTACACGTTCTTAATCATTTCTGGGAACTATCATTGTGTATTTTAACAATTTTACCACAATTAGACAGTTTGCTTAGTATTATTTACCGGAATCATCACGATTTTAACTGATTCACACAAAAAAACGCCAAAGCCAATCCTCCTTAATTGTAAACCGAAACACTATTCTCGTCATTCCAAGGCTTTAGACACCAATTCTGAGCCCTGTAAGCATGAACTCTTAATATTTCAAAGCACAGTCCCCTGAAAATGCCACCGGAAGTACCCAGAGTTGTAAAAGTTACAAGTATTTTTGTCATTTCACAGCTTTCCTCTGGAAACCTCCGTGATTGAATACGACAGTAAATGTAGTAAGAATCTATTTACTTGTACTTGAGCTGTTTCTTACACGTTCTTAAGCATTTCTGGGAACTATCATTGTGTATTTTAACAGTTTTACCACAATTAGACAGTTTGCTTAGTATTATTTACCGGAATCATCACCATTTTAACTGATTCACACAAAAAAACGCCAAAGCCAATCCTCCTTAATTGTAAACAGAAACACTATTCTCGTCATTCCAAGGCTTTAGACACCAATTCTGAGCCCTGTAAGCATGAACTCTTAATATTTCAAAGCACAGTCCCCTGAAAATGCCACCGGAAGTACCCAGAGTTGTATATGTTACAAGTATTTTTGTCCTTTCACAGCTTTCCTCTGGAAACCTCCGTGATTGAATACGACAGTAAATGTAGTAAGAATATATTTACGTGTACTTGAGGTGTTTCTTACACGTTCTTAATCATTTCTGGCAAATAACATTGCATATTTTAACAGTTTTACCAAAATTAGACATTTCGCTTAGAAGTATTTACCGGAATCGTCACCATTTTAACTTATTCACACAAAAAAACGCCAAAGCCAATCCTCCTTAATTGTAAACATAAACACTATTCTCGTCATTCCAAGGCTTTAGACACCAATTCTGAGCTCTGTAAGCATGAACTCTTAATATTTCAAAGCACAGTCCCGTGAAAACGCCACCGGAAGTACCCGGAGTTGTAAATATTACCAGTATTTTCGTCATTTCACAGCTTTCCACTGGAAACCTCCGTGATTGAATAGGACAGTAAATGTAGTAAGAATCTATTTACGTGTACTTGAGGTGTTTCTTACACGTTCTTCAAATTTTCTGGGAACTATCATTGTGTATTTTAACAGTTTTACCACAATTAGACAGTTTGCTTAGTATTATTTACCGGAATCATCACCATTTTAACGGATTCACACAAAAAAACGCCAAAGCCAATCCTCCTTAATTGTAAACAGAAACACTATTCTCGTCATTCCAAGGGTTTAGACACCAATTCTGAGCCCTGTAAGCATGAACTCTTAATATTTCAAAGCACAGTCCCGTGAAAATGCCACCGGAAGTACCCAGAGTTGTATATGTTACAAGTATTTTTGTCCTTTCACAGCTTTCCTCTGGAAACCTCCGTGATTGAATACGACAGTAAATGTAGTAAGAATCTATTTACGCGTACTTGAGGTGTTTCTCAAACGTTCTTCATCATTTCTGGGAAGTAACATTGTGTATTGTAACAGTTTTACCAGAATTAGACAGTTTGCTTAGAAGTATTTACCGGAATCGTCACCATTTTAACTGATTCACACAAAAAAATGCCAAAGCCAATCCTCCTTAATTGTAAACAGAAACACTATTCTCGTCATTCCAAGGGTTTAGACACCAATTCTGAGCCCTGTAAGCATGAACTCTTAATATTTCAAAGCACAGTCCCGTGAAAACGCCACCGGAAGTACCTGGAGTTGTAAATATTACCAGTATTTTCGTCATTTCACAGCTTTCCACTGGAAACCTCCGTGATTGAATAGGACAGTAAATATAGTAAGAATCTATTTACGCGTACTTGAGGTGTTTCTCACACGTTCTTCATCATTTCTGGGAACTAACATTGTGTATTGTAACAGTTTAACCAGAATTAGACAGTTTGCTTAGAAGTATTTACCGGAATCGTCACCATTTTAACTGATTCACACAAAAAAACGCCAAAGCCAATCCTCCTTAATTGTAAACAGAAACAATATTCTCGTCATTCGAAGGCTTTAGACACATATTCTGAGCTTTGTACGCATGAACTCTTAATATTTGAAAGAACAGTCCCGTGAAAACGCCACCGGAAGTACCCGGAGTTGTAAATATTACCAGTATTTAGGTCATTTCACAGCTTTCCACTGGAAACCTCCGTCATTGAATAGGACAGTAAATGTAGTAAGAATATATTTACATGTACTTGAGGTGTTTCTTACACGTTCTTAATCATTTCTGGGAACTATCATTGTGTATTTTAACAGTTTTACCACAATTAGACAGTTTGCTTAGTATTATTTACCGGAATCATCACGATTTTAACTGATTCACACAAAAAAACGCCAAAGCCAATCCTCCTTAATTGTAAACAGAAACACTATTCTCGTCATTCCAAGGCTTTAGACACCAATTCTGAGCCCTGTAAGCATGAACTCTTAATATTTCAAAGCACAGTCCCCTGAAAATGCCACCGGAAGTACCCAGAGTTGTAAAAGTTACAAGTATTTTTGTCATTTCACAGCTTTCCTCTGGAAACCTCCGTGATTGAATACGACAGTAAATGTAGTAAGAATCTATTTACGTGTACTTGAGCTGTTTCTTACACGTTCTTAAGCATTTCTGGGAACTATCATTGTGTATTTTAACAGTTTTACCACAATTAGACAGTTTGCTTAGTATTATTTACCGGAATCATCACCATTTTAACTGATTCACACAAAAAAACGCCAAAGCCAATCCTCCTTAATTGTAAACAGAAACACTATTCTCGTCATTCCAAGGCTTTAGACACCAATTCTGAGCCCTGTAAGCATGAACTCTTAATATTTCAAAGCACAGTCCCCTGAAAATGCCACCGGAAGTACCCAGAGTTGTATATGTTACAAGTATTTTTGTCCTTTCACAGCTTTCCTCTGGAAACCTCCGTGATTGAATACGACAGTAAATGTAGTAAGAATCTATTTACGTGTACTTGAGGTGTTTCTTACACGTTCTTAATCATTTCTGGCAAATAACATTGCATATTTTAACAGTTTTACCAAAATTAGACATTTCGCTTAGAAGTATTTACCGGAATCGTCACCATTTTAACTTATTCACACAAAAAAACGCCAAAGCCAATCCTCCTTAATTGTAAACATAAACACTATTCTCGTCATTCCAAGGCTTTAGACACCAATTCTGAGCTCTGTAAGCATGAACTCTTAATATTTCAAAGCACAGTCCCGTGAAAACGCCACCGGAAGTACCCGGAGTTGTAAATATTACCAGTATTTTCGTCATTTCACAGCTTTCCACTGGAAACCTCCGTGATTGAATAGGACAGTAAATGTAGTAAGAATCTATTTACGTGTACTTGAGGTGTTTCTTACACGTTCTTCAAATTTTCTGGGAACTATCATTGTGTATTTTAACAGTTTTACCACAATTAGACAGTTTGCTTAGTATTATTTACCGGAATCATCACCATTTTAACGGATTCACACAAAAAAACGCCAAAGCCAATCCTCCTTAATTGTAAACAGAAACACTATTCTCGTCATTCCAAGGGTTTAGACACCAATTCTGAGCCCTGTAAGCATGAACTCTTAATATTTCAAAGCACAGTCCCGTGAAAATGCCACCGGAAGTACCCAGAGTTGTATATGTTACAAGTATTTTTGTCCTTTCACAGCTTTCCTCTGGAAACCTCCGTGATTGAATACGACAGTAAATGTAGTAAGAATCTATTTACGCGTACTTGAGGTGTTTCTCAAACGTTCTTCATCATTTCTGGGAAGTAACATTGTGTATTGTAACAGTTTTACCAGAATTAGACAGTTTGCTTAGAAGTATTTACCGGAATCGTCACCATTTTAACTGATTCACACAAAAAAATGCCAAAGCCAATCCTCCTTAATTGTAAACAGAAACACTATTCTCGTCATTCCAAGGGTTTAGACACCAATTCTGAGCCCTGTAAGCATGAACTCTTAATATTTCAAAGCACAGTCCCGTGAAAACGCCACCGGAAGTACCTGGAGTTGTAAATATTACCAGTATTTTCGTCATTTCACAGCTTTCCACTGGAAACCTCCGTGATTGAATAGGACAGTAAATATAGTAAGAATCTATTTACGCGTACTTGAGGTGTTTCTCACACGTTCTTCATCATTTCTGGGAACTAACATTGTGTATTGTAACAGTTTAACCAGAATTAGACAGTTTGCTTAGAAGTATTTACCGGAATCGTCACCATTTTAACTGATTCACACAAAAAAACGCCAAAGCCAATCCTCCTTAATTGTAAACAGAAACAATATTCTCGTCATTCGAAGGCTTTAGACACATATTCTGAGCTTTGTACGCATGAACTCTTAATATTTGAAAGAACAGTCCCGTGAAAACGCCACCGGAAGTACCCGGAGTTGTAAATATTACCAGTATTTACGTCATTTCACAGCTTTCCACTGGAAACCTCCGTCATTGAATAGGACAGTAAATGTAGTAAGAATATATTTACATGTACTTGAGGTGTTTCTTACACGTTCTTAATCATTTCTGGGAACTATCATTGTGTATTTTAACAGTTTTACCACAATTAGACAGTTTGCTTAGTATTATTTACCGGAATCATCACGATTTTAACTGATTCACACAAAAAAACGCCAAAGCCAATCCTCCTTAATTGTAAACAGAAACACTATTCTCGTCATTCCAAGGCTTTAGACACCAATTCTGAGCCCTGTAAGCATGAACTCTTAATATTTCAAAGCACAGTCCCCTGAAAATGCCACCGGAAGTACCCAGAGTTGTAAAAGTTACAAGTATTTTTGTCATTTCACAGCTTTCCTCTGGAAACCTCCGTGATTGAATACGACAGTAAATGTAGTAAGAATCTATTTACGTGTACTTGAGCTGTTTCTTACACGTTCTTAAGCATTTCTGGGAACTATCATTGTGTATTTTAACAGTTTTACCACAATTAGACAGTTTGCTTAGTATTATTTACCGGAATCATCACCATTTTAACTGATTCACACAAAAAAACGCCAAAGCCAATCCTCCTTAATTGTAAACAGAAACACTATTCTCGTCATTCCAAGGCTTTAGACACCAATTCTGAGCCCTGTAAGCATGAACTCTTAATATTTCAAAGCACAGTCCCCTGAAAATGCCACCGGAAGTACCCAGAGTTGTATATGTTACAAGTATTTTTGTCCTTTCACAGCTTTCCTCTGGAAACCTCCGTGATTGAATACGACAGTAAATGTAGTAAGAATATATTTACGTGTACTTGAGGTGTTTCTTACACGTTCTTAATCATTTCTGGCAAATAACATTGCATATTTTAACAGTTTTACCAAAATTAGACATTTCGCTTAGAAGTATTTACCGGAATCGTGACCATTTTAACTTATTCACACAAAAAAACGCCAAAGCCAATCCTCCTTAATTGTAAACATAAACACTATTCTCGTCATTCCAAGGCTTTAGACACCAATTCTGAGCTCTGTAAGCATGAACTCTTAATATTTCAAAGCACAGTCCCGTGAAAACGCCACCGGAAGTACCCGGAGTTGTAAATATTACCAGTATTTTCGTCATTTCACAGCTTTCCACTGGAAACCTCCGTGATTGAATAGGACAGTAAATGTAGTAAGAATCTATTTACGTGTACTTGAGGTGTTTCTTACACGTTCTTCAAATTTTCTGGGAACTATCATTGTGTATTTTAACAGTTTTACCACAATTAGACAGTTTGCTTAGTATTATTTACCGGAATCATCACCATTTTAACGGATTCACACAAAAAAACGCCAAAGCCAATCCTCCTTAATTGTAAACAGAAACACTATTCTCGTCATTCCAAGGGTTTAGACACCAATTCTGAGCCCTGTAAGCATGAACTCTTAATATTTCAAAGCACAGTCCCGTGAAAATGCCACCGGAAGTACCCAGAGTTGTATATGTTACAAGTATTTTTGTCCTTTCACAGCTTTCCTCTGGAAACCTCCGTGATTGAATACGACAGTAAATGTAGTAAGAATCTATTTACGCGTACTTGAGGTGTTTCTCACACGTTCTTCATCATTTCTGGGAACTAACATTGTGTATTGTAACAGTTTTACCAGAATTAGACAGTTTGCTTAGAAGTATTTACCGGAATCGTCACCATTTTAACTGATTCACACAAAAAAACGCCAAAGCCAATCCTCCTTAATTGTAAACAGAAACACTATTCTCGTCATTCCAAGGGTTTAGACACCAATTCTGAGCCCTGTAAGCATGAACTCTTAATATTTCAAAGCACAGTCCCGTGAAAACACCACCGGAAGTACCTGGAGTTGTAAATATTACCAGTATTTTCGTCATTTCACAGCTTTCCACTGGAAACCTCCGTGATTGAATAGGACAGTAAATATAGTAAGAATCTATTTACGCGTACTTGAGGTGTTTCTCACACGTTCTTCATCATTTCTGGGAACTAACATTGTGTATTGTAACAGTTTAACCAGAATTAGACAGTTTGCTTAGAAGTATTTACCGGAATCGTCACCATTTTAACTGATTCACACAAAAAAACGCCAAAGCCAATCCTCCTTAATTGTAAACAGAAACAATATTCTCGTCATTCGAAGGCTTTAGACACATATTCTGAGCTTTGTACGCATGAACTCTTAATATTTGAAAGAACAGTCCCGTGAAAACGCCACCGGAAGTACCCGGAGTTGTAAATATTACCAGTATTTAGGTCATTTCACAGCTTTCCACTGGAAACCTCCGTCATTGAATAGGACAGTAAATGTAGTAAGAATATATTTACATGTACTTGAGGTGTTTCTTACACGTTCTTAATCATTTCTGGGAACTATCATTGTGTATTTTAACAGTTTTACCAAATTTAGACATTTCGCTTAGAAGTATTTACCGGAATCGTCACCAATTTAACTTATTCACACAAAAAAACGCCAAAGCCAATCCTCCTTAATTGTAAATATAAACACTATTCTCGTCATTCCAAGGCTTTAGACACCAATTCTGAGCTCTGTAAGCATGAACTCTTAATATTTCAAAGCACAGTCCCGTGAAAACGCCACCGGAAGTACCCGGAGTTGTAAATATTACCAGTATTTTCGTCATTTCACAGCTTTCCACTGGAAACCTCCGTGATTGAATAGGACAGTAAATGTAGTAAGAATCTATTTACGTGTACTTGAGGTGTTTCTTACACGTTCTTCAACTTTTCTGGGAACTATCATTGTGTATTTTAACAGTTTTACCACAATTAGACAGTTTGCTTAGTATTATTTACCGGAATCATCACCATTTTAACTGATTCACACAAAAAAACGCCAAAGCCAATCCTCCTTAATTGTAAACAGAAACACTATTCTCGTCATTCCAAGGGTTTAGACACCAATTCTGAGCCCTGTAAGCATGAACTCTTAATATTTCAAAGCACAGTCCCGTGAAAACGCCACAGGAAGTACCTGGAGTTGTAAATATTACCAGTATTTTCGTCATTTCACAGCTTTCCACTGGAAACCTCCGTGATTGAATAGGACAGTAAATATAGTAAGAATCTATTTACGCGTACTTGAGGTGTTTCTCACACGTTCTTCATCATTTCTGGGAACTAACATTGTGTATTGTAACAGTTTAACCAGAATTAGACAGTTTGCTTAGAAGTATTTACCGGAATCGTCACCATTTTAACTGATTCACACACAAAAACGCCAAAGCCAATCCTCCTTAATTGTAAACAGAAACAATATTCTCGTCATTCGAAGGCTTTAGACACATATTCTGAGCTTTGTACGCATGAACTCTTAATATTCGAAAGAACAGTCCCGTGAAAACGCCACCGGAAGTACCCGGAGTTGTAAATATTACCAGTATTTAGGTCATTTCACAGCTTTCCACTGGAAACCTCCGTCATTGAATAGGACAGTAAATGTAGTAAGAATATATTTACATGTACTTGAGGTGTTTCTTACACGTTCTTAATCATTTTTGGGAACTATCATTGTGTATTTTAACAGTTTTACCACAATTAGACAGTTTGCTTAGTATTATTTACCGGAATCATCACGATTTTAACTGATTCACACAAAAAAACGCCAAAGCCAATCCTCCTTAATTGTAAACAGAAACACTATTCTCGTCATTCCAAGGCTTTAGACACCAATTCTGAGCCCTGTAAGCATGAACTCTTAATATTTCAAAGCACAGTCCCCTGAAAATGCCACCGGAAGTACCCAGAGTTGTAAAAGTTACAAGTATTTTTGTCATTTCACAGCTTTCCTCTGGAAACCTCCGTGATTGAATACGACAGTAAATGTAGTAAGAATCTATTTAAGTGTACTTGAGCTGTTTCTTACACGTTCTTAAGCATTTCTGGGAACTATCATTGTGTATTTTAACAGTTTTACCACAATTAGACAGTTTGCTTAGTATTATTTACCGGAATCATCACCATTTTAACTGATTCACACAAAAAAAACGCCAAAGCCAATCCTCCTTAATTGTAAACAGAAACACTATTCTCGTCATTCCAAGGCTTTAGACACCAATTCTGAGCCCTGTAAGCATGAACTCTTAATATTTCAAAGCACAGTCCCCTGAAAATGCCACCGGAAGTACCCAGAGTTGTATATGTTACAAGTATTTTTGTCCTTTCACAGCTTTCCTCTGGAAACCTCCGTGATTGAATACGACAGTAAATGTAGTAAGAATATATTTACGTGTACTTGAGGTGTTTCTTACACGTTCTTAATCATTTCTGGCAAATAACATTGCATATTTTAACAGTTTTACCAAAATTAGACATTTCGCTTAGAAGTATTTACCGGAATCGTCACCATTTTAACTTATTCACACAAAAAAACGCCAAAGCCAATCCTCCTTAATTGTAAACATAAACACTATTCTCGTCATTCCAAGGCTTTAGACACCAATTCTGAGCTCTGTAAGCATGAACTCTTAATATTTCAAAGCACAGTCCCGTGAAAACGCCACCGGAAGTACCCGGAGTTGTAAATATTACCAGTATTTTCGTCATTTCACAGCTTTCCACTGGAAACCTCCGTGATTGAATAGGACAGTAAATGTAGTAAGAATCTATTTACGTGTACTTGAGGTGTTTCTTACACGTTCTTCAACTTTTCTGGGAACTATCATTGTGTATTTTAACAGTTTTACCACAATTAGACAGTTTGCTTAGTATTATTTACCGGAATCATCACCATTTTAACGGATTCACACAAAAAAACGCCAAAGCCAATCCTCCTTAATTGTAAACAGAAACACTATTCTCGTCATTCCAAGGGTTTAGACACCAATTCTGAGCCCTGTAAGCATGAACTCTTAATATTTCAAAGCACAGTCCCCTGAAAATGCCACCGGAAGTACCCAGAGTTGTATATGTTACAAGTATTTTTGTCCTTTCACAGCTTTCCTCTGGAAACCTCCGTGATTGAATACGACAGTAAATGTAGTAAGAATATATTTACGTGTACTTGAGGTGTTTCTTACACGTTCTTAATCATTTCTGGCAAATAACATTGCATATTTTAACAGTTTTACCAAAATTAGACATTTCGCTTAGAAGTATTTACCGGAATCGTCACCATTTTAACTTATTCACACAAAAAAACGCCAAAGCCAATCCTCCTTAATTGTAAACATAAACACTATTCTCGTCATTCCAAGGCTTTAGACACCAATTCTGAGCTCTGTAAGCATGAACTCTTAATATTTCAAAGCACAGTCCCGTGAAAACGCCACCGGAAGTACCCGGAGTTCTAAATATTACCAGTATTTTCGTCATTTCACAGCTTTCCACTGGAAACCTCCGTGATTGAATAGGACAGTAAATGTAGTAAGAATCTATTTACGTGTACTTGAGGTGTTTCTTACACGTTCTTCAACTTTTCTGGGAACTATCATTGTGTATTTTAACAGTTTTACCACAATTAGACAGTTTGCTTAGTATTATTTACCGGAATCATCACCATTTTAACGGATTCACACAAAAAAACGCCAAAGCCAATCCTCCTTAATTGTAAACAGAAACACTATTCTCGTCATTCCAAGGGTTTAGACACCAATTCTGAGCCCTGTAAGCATGAACTCTTAATATTTCAAAGCACAGTCCCGTGAAAATGCCACCGGAAGTACCCAGAGTTGTATATGTTACAAGTATTTTTGTCCTTTCACAGCTTTCCTCTGGAAACCTCCGTGATTGAATACGACAGTAAATGTAGTAAGAATCTATTTACGCGTACTTGAGGTGTTTCTCAAACGTTCTTCATCATTTCTGGGAAGTAACATTGTGTATTGTAACAGTTTTACCAGAATTAGACAGTTTGCTTAGAAGTATTTACCGGAATCGTCACCATTTTAACTGATTCACACAAAAAAATGCCAAAGCCAATCCTCCTTAATTGTAAACAGAAACACTATTCTCGTCATTCCAAGGGTTTAGACACCAATTCTGAGCCCTGTAAGCATGAACTCTTAATATTTCAAAGCACAGTCCCGTGAAAACGCCACCGGAAGTACCTGGAGTTGTAAATATTACCAGTATTTTCGTCATTTCACAGCTTTCCACTGGAAACCTCCGTGATTGAATAGGACAGTAAATATAGTAAGAATCTATTTACGCGTACTTGAGGTGTTTCTCACACGTTCTTCATCATTTCTGGGAACTAACATTGTGTATTGTAACAGTTTAACCAGAATTAGACAGTTTGCTTAGAAGTATTTACCGGAATCGTCACCATTTTAACTGATTCACACAAAAAAACGC
Organism: Myotis daubentonii; assembly: GCF_963259705.1. Lineage (NCBI taxonomy): Eukaryota > Metazoa > Chordata > Mammalia > Chiroptera > Vespertilionidae > Myotis > Myotis daubentonii. The sequence goes on along the minus strand of NW_026775489.1, from coordinate 46,232 downwards.
CAAAGCCAATCCTCCTTAATTGTAAACAGAAACAATATTCTCGTCATTCGAAGGCTTTAGACACATATTCTGAGCTTTGTACGCATGAACTCTTAATATTTGAAAGAACAGTCCCGTGAAAACGCCACCGGAAGTACCCGGAGTTGTAAATATTACCAGTATTTAGGTCATTTCACAGCTTTCCACTGGAAACCTCCGTCATTGAATAGGACAGTAAATGTAGTAAGAATATATTTACGTGTACTTGAGGTGTTTCTTACACGTTCTTAATCATTTCTGGCAAATAACATTGCATATTTTAACAGTTTTACCAAAATTAGACATTTCGCTTAGAAGTATTTACCGGAATCGTCACCATTTTAACTTATTCACACAAAAAAACGCCAAAGCCAATCCTCCTTAATTGTAAACATAAACACTATTCTCGTCATTCCAAGGCTTTAGACACCAATTCTGAGCTCTGTAAGCATGAACTCTTAATATTTCAAAGCACAGTCCCGTGAAAACGCCACCGGAAGTACCCGGAGTTGTAAATATTACCAGTATTTTCGTCATTTCACAGCTTTCCACTGGAAACCTCCGTGATTGAATAGGACAGTAAATGTAGTAAGAATCTATTTACGTGTACTTGAGGTGTTTCTTACACGTTCTTCAACTTTTCTGGGAACTATCATTGTGTATTTTAACAGTTTTACCACAATTAGACAGTTTGCTTAGTATTATTTACCGGAATCATCACCATTTTAACGGATTCACACAAAAAAACGCCAAAGCCAATCCTCCTTAATTGTAAACAGAAACACTATTCTCGTCATTCCAAGGGTTTAGACACCAATTCTGAGCCCTGTAAGCATGAACTCTTAATATTTCAAAGCACAGTCCCGTGAAAATGCCACCGGAAGTACCCAGAGTTGTATATGTTACAAGTATTTTTGTCCTTTCACAGCTTTCCTCTGGAAACCTCCGTGATTGAATACGACAGTAAATGTAGTAAGAATCTATTTACGCGTACTTGAGGTGTTTCTCAAACGTTCTTCATCATTTCTGGGAAGTAACATTGTGTATTGTAACAGTTTTACGAGAATTAGACAGTTTGCTTAGAAGTATTTACCGGAATCGTCACCATTTTAACTGATTCACACAAAAAAATGCCAAAGCCAATCCTCCTTAATTGTAAACAGAAACACTATTCTCGTCATTCCAAGGGTTTAGACACCAATTCTGAGCCCTGTAAGCATGAACTCTTAATATTTCAAAGCACAGTCCCGTGAAAACGCCACCGGAAGTACCTGGAGTTGTAAATATTACCAGTATTTTCGTCATTTCACAGCTTTCCACTGGAAACCTCCGTGATTGAATAGGACAGTAAATATAGTAAGAATCTATTTACGCGTACTTGAGGTGTTTCTCACACGTTCTTCATCATTTCTGGGAACTAACATTGTGTATTGTAACAGTTTAACCAGAATTAGACAGTTTGCTTAGAAGTATTTACCGGAATCGTCACCATTTTAACTGATTCACACAAAAAAACGCCAAAGCCAATCCTCCTTAATTGTAAACAGAAACAATATTCTCGTCATTCGAAGGCTTTAGACACATATTCTGAGCTTTGTACGCATGAACTCTTAATATTTGAAAGAACAGTCCCGTGAAAACGCCACCGGAAGTACCCGGAGTTGTAAATATTACCAGTATTTAGGTCATTTCACAGCTTTCCACTGGAAACCTCCGTCATTGAATAGGACAGTAAATTTAGTAAGAATATATTTACATGTACTTGAGGTGTTTCTTACACGTTCTTAATCATTTCTGGGAACTATCATTGTGTATTTTAACAGTTTTACCACAATTAGACAGTTTGCTTAGTATTATTTACCGGAATCATCACGATTTTAACTGATTCACACAAAAAAACGCCAAAGCCAATCCTCCTTAATTGTAAACAGAAACACTATTCTCGTCATTCCAAGGCTTTAGACACCAATTCTGAGCCCTGTAAGCATGAACTCTTAATATTTCAAAGCACAGTCCCCTGAAAATGCCACCGGAAGTACCCAGAGTTGTAAAAGTTACAAGTATTTTTGTCATTTCACAGCTTTCCTCTGGAAACCTCCGTGATTGAATACGACAGTAAATGTAGTAAGAATCTATTTACGTGTACTTGAGCTGTTTCTTACATGTTCTTAAGCATTTCTGGGAACTATCATTGTGTATTTTAACAGTTTTACCACAATTAGACAGTTTGCTTAGTATTATTTACCGGAATCATCACCATTTTAACTGATTCACACAAAAAAACGCCAAAGCCAATCCTCCTTAATTGTAAACAGAAACACTATTCTCGTCATTCCAAGGCTTTAGACACCAATTCTGAGCCCTGTAAGCATGAACTCTTAATATTTCAAAGCACAGTCCCCTGAAAATGCCACCGGAAGTACCCAGAGTTGTATATGTTACAAGTATTTTTGTCCTTTCACAGCTTTCCTCTGGAAACCTCCGTGATTGAATACGACAGTAAATGTAGTAAGAATATATTTACGTGTACTTGAGGTGTTTCTTACACGTTCTTAATCATTTCTGGCAAATAACATTGCATATTTTAACAGTTTTACCAAAATTAGACATTTCGCTTAGAAGTATTTACCGGAATCGTCACCATTTTAACTTATTCACACAAAAAAACGCCAAAGCCAATCCTCCTTAATTGTAAACAGAAACACTATTCTCGTCATTCCAAGGCTTTAGACACCAATTCTGAGCTCTGTAAGCATGAACTCTTAATATTTCAAAGCACAGTCCCGTGAAAACGCCACCGGTAGTACCCGGAGTTGTAAATATTACCAGTATTTTCGTCATTTCACAGCTTTCCACTGGAAACCTCCGTGATTGAATAGGACAGTAAATGTAGTAAGAATCTATTTACGTGTACTTGAGGTGTTTCTTACACGTTCTTCAACTTTTCTGGGAACTATCATTGTGTATTTTAACAGTTTTACCAAAATTAGACAGTTTGCTTAGAAGTATTGATTGGAATCCTCACCATTTTAACTGATTCACACAAAAAAACGCCAAAGCCAATCCTCCTTAATTGTAAACAGAAACACTATTCTCGTCATTCCAAGGGTTTAGACACCAATTCTGAGCCCTGTAAGCATGAACTCTTAATATTTCAAAGCACAGTCCCGTGAAAATGCCATCGGAAGTACCCAGAGTTGTATATGTTACAAGTATTTTTGTCCTTTCACAGCTTTCCTCTGGAAACCTCCGTGATTGAATACGACAGTAAATGTAGTAAGAATCTATTTACGCGTACTTGAGGTGTTTCTCACACGTTCTTCATCATTTCTGGGAACTAACATTGTGTATTGTAACAGTTTAACCAGAATTAGACAGTTTGCTTAGAAGTATTTACCGGAATCGTCACCATTTTAACTGATTCACACAAAAAAACGCCAAAGCCAATCCTCCTTAATTGTAAACAGAAACAATATTCTCGTCATTCGAAGGCTTTAGACACATATTCTGAGCTTTGTACGCATGAACTCTTAATATTTGAAAGAACAGTCCCGTGAAAACGCCACCGGAAGTACCCGGAGTTGTAAATATTACCAGTATTTAGGTCATTTCACAGCTTTCCACTGGAAACCTCCGTCATTGAATAGGACAGTAAATGTAGTAAGAATATATTTACATGTACTTGAGGTGTTTCTTACACGTTCTTAATCATTTCTGGGAACTATCATTGTGTATTTTAACAGTTTTACCACAATTAGACAGTTTGCTTAGTATTATTTACCGGAATCATCACCATTTTAACTGATTCACACAAAAAAACGCCAAAGCCAATCCTCCTTAATTGTAAACAGAAACACTATTCTCGTCATTCCAAGGCTTTAGACACCAATTCTGAGCCCTGTAAGCATGAACTCTTAATATTTCAAAGCACAGTCCCCTGAAAATGCCACCGGAAGTACCCAGAGTTGTATATGTTACAAGGATTTTTGCCCTTTCACAGCTTTCCTCTGGAAACCTCCGTGATTGAATACGACAGTAAATGTAGTAAGAATATATTTACGTGTACTTGAGGTGTTTCTTACACGTTCTTAATCATTTCTGGCAAATAACATTGCATATTTTAACAGTTTTACCAAAATTAGACATTTCGCTTAGAAGTATTTACCGGAATCGTCACCATTTTAACTTATTCACACAAAAAAACGCCAAAGCCAATCCTCCTTAATTGTAAACATAAACACTATTCTCGTCATTCCCAGGCTTTAGACACCAATTCTGAGCTCTGTAAGCATGAACTCTTAATATTTCAAAGCACAGTCCCGTGAAAACGCCACCGGAAGTACCCGGAGTTGTAAATATTACCAGTATTTTCGTCATTTCACAGCTTTCCACTGGAAACCTCCGTGATTGAATAGGACAGTAAATGTAGTAAGAATCTATTTACGTGTACTTGAGGTGTTTCTTACACGTTCTTCAACTTTTCTGGGAACTATCATTGTGTATTTTAACAGTTTTACCAAAATTAGACAGTTTGCTTAGAAGTATTGATTGGAATCCTCACCATTTTAACTGATTCACACAAAAAAACGCCAAAGCCAATCCTCCTTAATTGTAAACAGAAACACTATTCTCGTCATTCCAAGGGTTTAGACACCAATTCTGAGCCCTGTAAGCATGAACTCTTAATATTTCAAAGCACAGTCCCGTGAAAATGCCACCGGAAGTACCCAGAGTTGTATATGTTACAAGTATTTTTGTCCTTTCACAGCTTTCCTCTGGAAACCTCCGTGATTGAATACGACAGTAAATGTAGTAAGAATCTATTTACGCGTACTTGAGGTGTTTCTCACACGTTCTTCATCATTTCTGGGAACTAACATTGTATATTGTAACAGTTTTACCAGAATTAGACAGTTTGCTTAGAAGTATTTACCGGAATCGTCACCATTTTAACTGATTCACACAAAAAAACGCCAAAGCCAATCCTCCTTAATTGTAAACAGAAACACTATTCTCGTCATTCCAAGGGTTTAGACACCAATTCTGAGCCCTGTAAGCATGAACTCTTAATGTTTCAAAGCACAGTCCCGTGAAAACGCCACCGGAAGTACCCGGAGTTGTAAATATTACCAGTATTTAGGTCATTTCACAGCTTTCCACTGGAAACCGCCGTCATTGAATAGGACAGTAAATGTAGTAAGAATATATTTACATGTACTTGAGGTGTTTCTTACACGTTCTTAATCATTTCTGGGAACTATCATTGTGTATTTTAACAGTTTTACCACAATTAGACAGTTTGCTTAGTATTATTTACCGGAATCATCACCATTTTAACTGATTCACACAAAAAAACGCCAAAGCCAATCCTCCTTAATTGTAAACAGAAACACTATTCTCGTCATTCCAAGGGTTTAGACACCAATTCTGAGCCCTGTAAGCATGAACTCTTAATATTTCAAAGCACAGTCCCGTGAAAATGCCACCGGAAGTACCCAGAGTTGTATATGTTACAAGTATTTTTGTCCTTTCACAGCTTTCCTCTGGAAACCTCCGTGATTGAATACGACAGTAAATGTAGTAAGAACCTATTTACGCGTACTTGAGCTGTTTCTCAAACGTTCTTCATCATTTCTGGGAACTAACATTGTGTATTGTAACAGTTTTACCAGAATTAGACAGTTTGCTTAGAAGTATTTACCGGAATCGTCACCATTTTAACTGATTCACACAAAAAAACACCAAAGACAATCCTCCTTACTTGTAAACAGAAACAATATTCTCGTCATTCGAAGGCTTTAGACACATATTCTGAGCTTTGTACGCATGAACTCTTAATATTTGAAAGAACAGTCCCGTGAAAACGCCACCGGAAGTACCCGTAGTTGTAAATATTACCAGTATTTACGTCATTTCACAGCTTTCCACTGGAAACCTCCGTCATTGAATAGGACAGTAAATGTTGTAAGAATCTATTTACGTGTACTTGAGGTGTTTCTTACATGTTCTTAATCATTTCTGGGAACTATCATTGTGTACTTTAACAGTTTTACCGAAATTAGACATTTCCCTTAGAGTTTTTACCGGAACCGTCACCATTTTAACTGATTCACACAAAAAAAGGCCAAAGCCAATCCTCCTTAATTGTAAACATAAACACTATTCTCGTCATTCCAAGGCTTTAGACACCAATTCTGAGCTCTGTAAGCATGAACTCTTAATATTTCAAAGCACAGTCCCGTGAAAACGCCACCGGAAGTACCCGGAGTTGTAAATATTACCAGTATTTTCGTCATTTCACAGCTATCCACTGGAAACTTCCGTGATTGAATAGGACAGTAAATGTAGTAAGAATCTATTTACGTGTACTTGAGGTGTTTCTTACACGTTCTTCAACATTTCTGGGAACTATCATTGTTTATTTTAACAATTTTACCACAATTAGACAGTTTGCTTAGAAGTATTGATTGGAATCCTCACCATTTTAACTGATTCACACCAAAAAAGGCCAACGCCAAACCTCCTTAATTGTAAACATAAACACTATTCTCGTCATTCCAAGGGTTTAGACACCAATTCTGAGCCCTGTAAGCATGAACTCTTAAAATTTCAAAGCACAGTCCCGTGAAAATGCCACCGGAAGTACCCAGAGTTGTATATGTTACAAGTATTTTTGTCCTTTCACAGCTTTCCTCTGGAAACCTCCGTGATTGAATACGACAGTAAATGTAGTAAGAATATATTTACGTGTACTTGAGGTGTTTCTCACACGTTCTTAATCATTTCTGGGAACTAACATTGTGTATTGTAACAGTTTTACCAGAATTAGACATTTCGCTTAGAAGTATTTACCGGAATCGTCACCATTTTAACTTATTCACACAAAAAAACGCCAAAGCCAATACTCCTTAATTGTAAACAGAAACAATATTCTCGTCATTCGAAGGATTTAGACACATATTCTGAAATTTGTACGCATGAACTCTTAATATTTGAAAGAACAGTCCCGTGAAAACGCCACCGGAATACCCGGAGTTGTAAATATTACCAGTATTTACGTCATTTCACAGCTTTCCACTGGAAACCTCCGTCATTGAATAGGACAGTAAATGTTGTAAGAATCTATTTACATGTACTTGAGGTGTTTCTTACATGTTCTTAATCATTTCTGGGAACTATCATTGTGTACTTTAACAGTTTTACCAGAATTAGACATTTCGCTTAGAAGTATTTACCGGAATCGTCACCATTTTAACTGATTCACACAAAAAAACGCCAAAGCCAATCCTCCTTAATTGTAAACAGAAACACTATTCTCGTCATTCCAAGGGTTTAGACACTAATTCTGAGCCCTGTAAGCATGAACTCTTAATATTTCAAAGCACAGTCCCGTGAAAATGCCACCGGAAGTACCCAGAGTTGTAAATGTTACAAGTATTTTTGTCCTTTCACAGCTTTCCTCTGGAAACCTCCGTGATTAAATACGACAGTAAATGTAGTAAGAATATATTTACGTGTACTTGAGGTGTTTCTCACACGTTCTTAATCATTTCTGGGAACTAACATTTTGTATTGTAACAGTTTTACCAGAATTAGACAGTTTGCTTACACGTATTTACCGGAATCGTCACCATTTTAACTGATTCACACAAAAAAACGCCAAAGCCAATCCTCCTTTATTGTAAACAGAAACAATATTCTCGTCATTCGAACGCTTTAGACACCAATTCTGAGCTCTGTAAGCATGAACTCTTAATATTTCAAAGCAGAGTCCCGTGAAAACGCCACCGGAAGTACCCGGAGTTGTAAATATTACCAGTATTTTCATCATTTCACAGCTTTCCACTGGAAACCTCCGTGATTGAATAGGACAGTAAATGTAGTAAGAATCTATTTACGTGTACTTGAGGTGTTTCTTACACGTTCTTCAACTTTTCTGGGAACTATCATTGTGTATTTTAACAGTTTTACCACAATTAGACTGTTTGCTTAGAAGTATTGATTGGAATCCTCACCATTTTAACTGATTCACACAAAAAAACGCCAAAGCCAATCCTCCTTAATTGTAAACAGAAACACTATTCTCGTCATTCCAAGGGTTTAGACACCAATTCTGAGCCCTGTAAGCATGAACTCTTAATATTTCAAAGCACAGTCCCGTGAAAATGCCACCGGAAGTACCCAGAGTTGTATATGTTACAAGTATTTTTGTCCTTTCACAGCTTTCCTCTGGAAACCTCCGTGATTGAATACGACAGTAAATGTAGTAAGAATCTATTTACGCGTACTTGAGGTGTTTCTCAAACGTTCTTCATCATTTCTGGGAACTAACATTGTGTATTGTAACAGCTTTACCAGAATTAGACAGTTTGCTTAGAAGTACTTACCGGAATCGTCACCATTTTAACTGATTCACACAAAAAAACGCCAAAGCCAATCCTCCTTAATTGTAAACAGAAACAATATTCTCGTCATTCGAAGGATTTAGACACATATTCTGAAATTTGTACGCATGAACTCTTAATATTTGAAAGAACAGTCCCGTGAAAACGCCACCGGAATACCCGGAGTTGTAAATATTACCAGTATTTACGTCATTTCACAGCTTTCCACTGGAAACCTCCGTCATTGAATAGGACAGTAAATGTTGTAAGAATCTATTTACATGTACTTGAGGTGTTTCTTACATGTTCTTAATCATTTCTGGGAACTATCATTGTGTATTTTAACAGTTTTACCACAATTAGACAGTTTGCTTAGTATTATTTACCGGAATCATCACCATTTTAACTGATTCACACAAAAAAACGCCAAAGCCAATCCTCCTTAATTGTAAACAGAAACACTATTCTCGTCATTCCAAGGCTTTAGACACCAATTCTGAGCCCTGTAAGCATGAACTCTTAATATTTCAAAGCACAGTCCCCTGAAAATGCCCCCCGAAGTACCCAGAGTTGTAAAAGTTACAAGTATTTTTGTCATTTCACAGCTTTCCTCTGGAAACCTCCGTGATTGAATAGGACAGTAAATGTAGTAAGAATCTATTTACGTGTACTTGAGCTGTTTCTTACACGTTCTTAATCATTTCTGGCAAATAACATTGCATATTTTAACAGTTTTACCAAAATTAGACATTTCGCTTAGAAGTATTTACCGGAATCGTCACCATTTTAACTTATTCACACAAAAAAACGCCAAAGCCAATCCTCCTTAATTGTAAACAGAAACAATATTCTCGTCATTCGAAGGCTTTAGACACCAATTCTGAGCTCTGTAAGCATGAACTCTTAATATTTCAAAGCACAGTCCCGTGAAAACGCCACCGGAAGTACCCGGAGTTGTAAATATTACCAGTATTTTCGTCATTTCACAGCTTTCCACTGGAAACCTCCGTGATTGAATAGGACAGTAAATGTAGTAAGAATCTATTTACGTGTACTTGAGGTGTTTCTTACACGTTCTTCAACATTTCTGGGAACTATCATTGTGTATTTTAACAGTTTTACCACAACTAGACAGTTTGCTTAGAAGTATTGATTGGAATCCTCACCATTTTAACTGATTCACACAAAAAAACGCCAAAGCCAATCCTCCTTAATTGTAAACAGAAACACTATTCTCGTCATTCCAAGGGTTTAGACACCAATTCTGAGCCCTGTAAGCATGAACTCTTAATATTTCAAAGCACAGTCCCGTGAAAATGCCACCGGAAGTACCCAGAGTTGTATATGTTACAAGTATTTTTGTCCTTTCACAGCTTTCCTCTGGAAACCTCCGTGATTGAATACGACAGTAAATGTAGTAAGAACCTATTTACGCGTACTTGAGGTGTTTCTCAAACGTTCTTCATCATTTCTGGGAACTAACATTGTGTATTGTAACAGTTTTACCAGAATTAGACAGTTTGCTTAGAAGTATTTACCGGAATCGTCACCATTTTAACTGATTCACACAAAAAAACACCAAAGACAATCCTCCTTACTTGTAAACAGAAACAATATTCTCGTCATTCGAAGGCTTTAGACACATATTCTGAGCTTTGTACGCATGAACTCTTAATATTTGAAAGAACAGTCCCGTGAAAACGCCACCGGAAGTACCCGTAGTTGTAAATATTACCAGTATTTACGTCATTTCACAGCTTTCCACTGGAAACCTCCGTCATTGAATAGGACAGTAAATGTTGTAAGAATCTATTTACGTGTACTTGAGGTGTTTCTTACATGTTCTTAATCATTTCTGGGAACTATCATTGTGTACTTTAACAGTTTTACCGAAATTAGACATTTCCCTTAGAGTTTTTACCGGAACCGTCACCATTTTAACTGATTCACACAAAAATGGCCAAAGCCAATCCTCCTTAATTGTAAACATAAACACTATTCTCGTCATTCCAAGGCTTTAGACACCAATTCTGAGCTCTGTAAGCATGAACTCTTAATATTTCAAAGCACAGTCCCGTGAAAACGCCACCGGAAGTACCCGGAGTTGTAAATATTACCAGTATTTTCGTCATTTCACAGCTATCCACTGGAAACTTCCGTGATTGAATAGGACAGTAAATGTAGTAAGAATCTATTTACGTGTACTTGAGGTGTTTCTTACACGTTCTTCAACATTTCTGGGAACTATCATTGTTTATTTTAACAATTTTACCACAATTAGACAGTTTGCTTAGAAGTATTGATTGGAATCCTCACCATTTTAACTGATTCACACCAAAAAAGGCCAACGCCAATCCTCCTTAATTGTAAACATAAACACTATTCTCGTCATTCCAAGGGTTTAGACACCAATTCTGAGCCCTGTAAGCATGAACTCTTAAAATTTCAAAGCACAGTCCCGTGAAAATGCCACCGGAAGTACCCAGAGTTGTATATGTTACAAGTATTTTTGTCCTTTCACAGCTTTCCTCTGGAAACCTCCGTGATTGAATACGACAGTAAATGTAGTAAGAATATATTTACGTGTACTTGAGGTGTTTCTCACACGTTCTTAATCATTTCTGGGAACTAACATTGTGTATTGTAACAGTTTTACCAGAATTAGACATTTCGCTTAGAAGTATTTACCGGAATCGTCACCATTTTAACTTATTCACACAAAAAAACGCCAAAGCCAATCCTCCTTAATTGTAAACAGAAACAATATTCTCGTCATTCGAAGGATTTAGACACATATTCTGAAATTTGTACGCATGAACTCTTAATATTTGAAAGAACAGTCCCGTGAAAACGCCACCGGAATACCCGGAGTTGTAAATATTACCAGTATTTACGTCATTTCACAGCTTTCCACTGGAAACCTCCGTCATTGAATAGGACAGTAAATGTTGTAAGAATCTATTTACATGTACTTGAGGTGTTTCTTACATGTTCTTAATCATTTCTGGGAACTATCATTGTGTACTTTAACAGTTTTACCAGAATTAGACATTTCGCTTAGAAGTATTTACCGGAATCGTCACCATTTTAACTGATTCACACAAAAAAACGCCAAAGCCAATCCTCCTTAATTGTAAACAGAAACACTATTCTCGTCATTCCAAGGGTTTAGACACTAATTCTGAGCCCTGTAAGCATGAACTCTTAATATTTCAAAGCACAGTCCCGTGAAAATGCCACCGGAAGTACCCAGAGTTGTAAATGTTACAAGTATTTTTGTCCTTTCACAGCTTTCCTCTGGAAACCTCCGTGATTAAATACGACAGTAAATGTAGTAAGAATATATTTACGTGTACTTGAGGTGTTTCTCACACGTTCTTAATCATTTCTGGGAACTAACATTTTGTATTGTAACAGTTTTACCAGAATTAGACAGTTTGCTTACACGTATTTACCGGAATCGTCACCATTTTAACTGATTCACACAAAAAAACGCCAAAGCCAATCCTCCTTTATTGTAAACAGAAACAATATTCTCGTCATTCGAACGCTTTAGACACCAATTCTGAGCTCTGTAAGCATGAACTCTTAATATTTCAAAGCAGAGTCCCGTGAAAACGCCACCGGAAGTACCCGGAGTTGTAAATATTACCAGTATTTTCATCATTTCACAGCTTTCCACTGGAAACCTCCGTGATTGAATAGGACAGTAAATGTAGTAAGAATCTATTTACGTGTACTTGAGGTGTTTCTTACACGTTCTTCAACTTTTCTGGGAACTATCATTGTGTATTTTAACAGTTTTACCACAATTAGACTGTTTGCTTAGAAGTATTGATTGGAATCCTCACCATTTTAACTGATTCACACAAAAAAACGCCAAAGCCAATCCTCCTTAATTGTAAACAGAAACACTATTCTCGTCATTCCAAGGGTTTAGACACCAATTCTGAGCCCTGTAAGCATGAACTCTTAATATTTCAAAGCACAGTCCCGTGAAAATGCCACCGGAAGTACCCAGAGTTGTATATGTTACAAGTATTTTTGTCCTTTCACAGCTTTCCTCTGGAAACCTCCGTGATTGAATACGACAGTAAATGTAGTAAGAATCTATTTACGCGTACTTGAGGTGTTTCTCAAACGTTCTTCATCATTTCTGGGAACTAACATTGTGTATTGTAACAGCTTTACCAGAATTAGACAGTTTGCTTAGAAGTACTTACCGGAATCGTCACCATTTTAACTGATTCACACAAAAAAACGCCAAAGCCAATCCTCCTTAATTGTAAACAGAAACAATATTCTCGTCATTCGAAGGATTTAGACACATATTCTGAAATTTGTACGCATGAACTCTTAATATTTGAAAGAACAGTCCCGTGAAAACGCCACCGGAATACCCGGAGTTGTAAATATTACCAGTATTTACGTCATTTCACAGCTTTCCACTGGAAACCTCCGTCATTGAATAGGACAGTAAATGTTGTAAGAATCTATTTACATGTACTTGAGGTGTTTCTTACATGTTCTTAATCATTTCTGGGAACTATCATTGTGTACTTTAACAGTTTTACCAGAATTAGACATTTCGCTTAGAAGTATTTACCGGAATCGTCACCATTTTAACTGATTCACACAAAAAAACGCCAAAGCCAATCCTCCTTAATTGTAAACATAAACACTATTCTCGTCATTCCAAGGCTTTAGACACCAATTCTGAGCTCTGTAAGCATGAACTCTTAATATTTCAAAGCACAGTCCCGTGAAAACGCCACCGGAAGTACCTGGAGTTGTAAATATTACCAGTATTTTCGTCATTTCACAGCTTTCCACTGGAAACCTCCGTGATTGAATAGGACAGTAAATGTAGTAAGAATCTATTTACGTGTACTTGAGGTGTTTCTTACACGTTCTTCAACTTTTCTGGGAACTCTCATTGTGTATTTTAACAGTTTTACCACAATTAGACAGTTTGCTTAGAAGTATTGATTGGAATCCTCACCATTTTAACTGATTCACACAAAAAAACGCCAAAGCCAATCCTCCTTAATTGTAAACAGAAACACTATTCTCGTCATTCCAAGGGTTTAGACACCAATTCTGAGCCCTGTAAGCATGAACTCTTAATATTTCAAAGCACAGTCCCGTGAAAACGCCACCGGAAGTACCCGGAGTTGTAAATATTACCTGTATTTTCGTCATTTCACAGCTTTCCACTGGAAACCTTTGTGATTGAATAGGACAGTAAATGTAGTAAGAATCTATTTACGTGTACTTGAGGTGTTTCTTACACGTTCTTGATCATTTCTTGGAACTATCATTGTGTATTTTAACAGTTTTACCACAACTAGACAGTTTGCTTAGAAGTATTGATTGGAATCCTCACCATTTTAACTGATTCACACAAAAAAACGCCAAAGCCAATCCTCCTTAATTGTAAACAGAAACACTATTCTCGTCATTCCACGGGTTTAGACACCAATTCTGAGCCCTGTAAGCATGAACTCTTAATATTTCAAAGCACAGTCCCGTGAAAATGCCACCGGAAGTACCAAGAGTTGTAAATGTTACAAGTATTTTTGTCCTTTCACAGCTTTCCTCTGGAAACCTCCGTGATTGAATACGACAGTAAATGTAGTAAGAATCTATTTACGCGTACTTGAGGTGTTTCTCAAACGTTCTTCATCATTTCTGGGAACTAACATTGTGTATTGTAACAGTTTTACCAGAATTAGACAGTTTGCTTAGAAGTATTTACCGGAATCGTCACCATTTTAACTGATTCACACAAAAAAACGCCAAAGCCAATCCTCCTTACTTGTAAACAGAAACAATATTCTCGTCATTCGAAGGCTTTAGACACATATTCTGAGCTTTGTACGCATGAACTCTTAATATTTGAAAGAACAGTCCCGTGAAAACGCCACCGGAAGTACCCGTAGTTGTAAATATTACCAGTATTTACGTCATTTCACAGCTTTCCACTGGAAACCTCCGTCATTGAATAGGACAGTAAATGTAGTAAGAATCTATTTACGTGTACTTGAGCTGTTTCTTACACATTCTTAATCATTTCTGGCAAATAACATTGCATATTTTAACAGTTTTACCAAAATTAGACATTTCGCTTAGAAGTATTTACCGGTATCGTCACCATTTTAACTGATTCACACAAAAAAACGCCAAAGCCAATCCTCCTGAATTGTAAACATAAACATTATTCTCGTCATTCCAAGGCTTTAGACACCAATTCTGAGCTCTGTAAGCATGAACTCTTAATATTTCAAAGCACAGTCCCGTGAAAACGCCACCGGAAGTACCCGGAGTTGTAAATATTACCAGTATTTTCGTCATTTCACAGCTTTCCACTGGAAACCTCCGTCATTGAATAGGACAGTAAATGTAGTAAGAATATATTTACGTGTACTTGAGGTGTTTCTTACACGTTCTTCAACTTTTCTGGGAACTATCATTGTGTATTTTAACAGTTTTACCACAATTAGACTGTTTGCTTAGAAGTATTGATTGGAATCCTCACCATTTTAACTGATTCACACAAAAAATCGCCAAAGCCAATCCTCCTTAATTGTAAACAGAAACACTATTCTCGTCATTCCAAGGGTTTAGACACCAATTCTGAGCCCTGTAAGCATGAACTCTTAATATTTCAAAGCACAGTCCCGTGAAAATGCCACCGGAAGTACCCAGAGTTGTATATGTTACAAGTATTTTTGTCCTTTCACAGCTTTCCTCTGGAAACCTCCGTGATTGAATACGACAGTAAATGTAGTAAGAATCTATTTACGCGTACTTGAGGTGTTTCTCAAACGTTCTTCATCATTTCTGGGAACTAACATTGTGTATTGTAACAGTTTTACCAGAATTAGACAGTTTGCTTAGAAGTATTTACCGGAATCGTCACCATTTTAACTGATTCACACAAAAAAACGCCAAAGCCAATCCTCCTTAATTGTAAACAGAAACAATATTCTCGTCATTCGAAGGCTTTAGACACATATTCTGAGCTTTGTACGCATGAACTCTTAATATTTGAAAGCACAGTCCCGTGAAAACGCCACCGGAAGTACCCGTAGTTGTAAATATTACCAGTATTTACGTCATTTCACAGCTTTCCACTGGAAACCTCCGTCATTGAATAGGACAGTAAATGTTGTAAGAATCTATTTACGTGTACTTGAGGTGTTTCTTACATGTTCTTAATCATTTCTGGGAACTATCATTGTGTACTTTAACAGTTTTACCAAAATTAGACATTTCACTTAGAAGTATTTAACGGAACCGTCACTATTTTAACTGATTCACACAAAAAAACGCCAAAGCCAATCCTCCTTAATTGTAAACATAAACACTATTCTCGTCATTCCAAGGCTTTAGACACCAATTCTGAGCTTTGTACGCATGAACTCTTAATATTTGAAAGAACAATCCCGTAAAAACGCCACCGGAATACCCGGATTTGTAAATATTACCAGTATTTACGTCATTTCACAGCTTTCCACTGGAAACCTCCGTCATTGAATAGGACAGTAAATGTTGTAAGAATCTATTTACGTGTACTTGAGGTGTTTCTTACATGTTCTTAATCATTTCTGGGTACTATCATTGTGTACTTTAACAGTTTTACCAGAATTAGACATTTCGCTTAGAAGTATTTACCGGAATCGTCACCATTTTAACTGATTCACACAAAAAAACGCCAAAGCCAATCCTCCTTAATTGTAAACATAAACACTATTCTCGTCATTCCAAGGCTTTAGACACCAATTCTGAGCTTTGTACGCATGAACTCTTAATATTTGAAAGAACAGTCCCGTAAAAACGCCACCGGAATACCCGGAGTTGTAAATATTACCAGTATTTACGTCATTTCACAGCTTTCCACTGGAAACCTCCGTCATTGAATAGGACAGTAAATGTTGTAAGAATCTATTTACGTGTACTTGAGGTGTTTCTTACATGTTCTTAATCATTTCTGGGAACTATCATTGTGTACTTTAAAAGTTTTACCAGAATTAGACATTTCGCTTAGAAGTATTTACCGGAATCGTCACCATTTTAACTGATTCACACAAAAAAACGCCAAAGCCAATCCTCCTTAATTGTAAACATAAACACTATTCTGGTCATTCCAAGGCTTTAGACACCAATTCTGAGCTCTGTAAGCATGAACTCTTAATATTTCAAAGCACAGTCCCGTGAAAACGCCACCGGAAGTACCCGGAGTTGTAAATATTACCAGTATTTTCGTCATTTCACAGCTTTCCACTGGAAACCTCCGTGATTGAATAGGACAGTAAATGTAGTAAGAATCTATTTACGTGTACTTGAGGTGTTTCTTACACGTTCTTCAACATTTCTGGGAACTCTCATTGTGTATTTTAACAGTTTTACCACAATTAGACAGTTTGCTTAGAAGTATTGATTGGAATCCTCACCATTTTAACTGATTCACACAAAAAAACGCCAAAGCCAATCCTCCTTAATTGTAAACAGAAACACTATTCTCGTCATTCCAAGGGTTTAGACACCAATTCTGAGCCCTGTAAGCATGAACTCTTAATATTTCAAAGCACAGTCCCGTGAAAATGCCACCGGAAGTACCCAGAGTTGTAAATGTTACAAGTATTTTTGTCCTTTCACAGCTTTCCTCTGGAAACCTCCGTGATTAAATACCACAGTAAATGTAGTAAGAATATATTTACGTGTACTTGAGGTGTTTCTCACACGTTCTTAATCATTTCTGGGAACTAACATTTTGTATTGTAACAGTTTTACCAGAATTAGACAGTTTGCTTAGACGTATTTACCGGAATCGTCACCATTTTAACTGATTCACACAAAAAAACGCCAAAGCCAATCCTCCTTAATTGTAAACAGAAACAATATTCTCGTCATTCGAACGCTTTAGACACCAATTCTGAGCTCTGTAAGCATGAACTCTTAATATTTCAAAGCAGAGTCCCGTGAAAACGCCACCGGAAGTACCCGGAGTTGTAAATATTACCAGTATTTTCATCATTTCACAGCTTTCCACTGGAAACCTCCGTGATTGAATAGGACAGTAAATGTAGTAAGAATCTATTTACGTGTACTTGAGGTGTTTCTTACACGTTCTTCAACTTTTCTGGGAACTATCATTGTGTATTTTAACAGTTTTACCACAATTAGACTGTTTGCTTAGAAGTATTGATTGGAATCCTCACCATTTTAACTGATTCACACAAAAAAACGCCAAAGCCAATCCTCCTTAATTGTAAACAGAAACACTATTCTCGTCATTCCAAGGGTTTAGACACCAATTCTGAGCCCTGTAAGCATGAACTCTTAATATTTCAAAGCACAGTCCCGTGAAAACGCCACCGGAAGTACCCGGAGTTGTAAATATTACCTGTATTTTCGTCATTTCACAGCTTTCCACTGGAAACCTTTGTGATTGAATAGGATAGTAAATGTAGTAAGAATCTATTTACGTGTACTTGAGGTGTTTCTTACACGTTCTTGATCATTTCTTGGAACTATCATTGTGTATTTTAACAGTTTTACCACAACTAGACAGTTTGCTTAGAAGTATTGATTGGAATCCTCACCATTTTAACTGATTCACACAAAAAAACGCCAAAGCCAATCCTCCTTAATTGTAAACAGAAACACTATTCTCGTCATTCCACGGGTTTAGACACCAATTCTGAGCCCTGTAAGCATGAACTCTTAATATTTCAAAGCACAGTCCCGTGAAAATGCCACCGGAAGTACCCAGAGTTGTAAATGTTACAAGTATTTTTGTCCTTTCACAGCTTTCCTCTGGAAACCTCCGTGATTGAATACGACAGTAAATGTAGTAAGAATCTATTTACGCGTACTTGAGGTGTTTCTCAAACGTTCTTCATCATTTCTGGGAACTAACATTGTGTATTGTAACAGTTTTACCAGAATTAGACAGTTTGCTTAGAAGTATTTACCGGAATCGTCACCATTTTAACTGATTCACACAAAAAAACGCCAAAGCCAATCCTCCTTACTTGTAAACAGAAACAATATTCTCGTCATTCGAAGGCTTTAGACACATATTCTGAGCTTTGTACGCATGAACTCTTAATATTTGAAAGAACAGTCCCGTGAAAACGCCACCGGAAGTACCCGTAGTTGTAAATATTACCAGTATTTACGTCATTTCACAGCTTTCCACTGGAAACCTCCGTCATTGAATAGGACAGTAAATGTAGTAAGAATCTATTTACGTGTACTTGAGCTGTTTCTTACACGTTCTTAATCATTTCTGGCAAATAACATTGCATATTTTAACAGTTTTACCAAAATTAGACATTTCGCTTAGAAGTATTGATTGGAATCCTCACCATTTTAACTGATTCACACAAAAAAACGCCAAAGCCAATCCTCCTTAATTGTAAACAGAAACACTATTCTCGTCATTCCAAGGGTTTAGACACCAATTCTGAGCCCTGTAAGCATGAACTCTTAATATTTCAAAGCACAGTCCCG
This sequence comes from Myotis daubentonii, assembly GCF_963259705.1. NCBI lineage: Eukaryota > Metazoa > Chordata > Mammalia > Chiroptera > Vespertilionidae > Myotis > Myotis daubentonii. The sequence goes on along the minus strand of NW_026775489.1, from coordinate 27,309 downwards.
TGAAAATGCCACCGGAAGTACCCAGAGTTGTATATGTTACAAGTATATTTGTCCTTTCACAGCTTTCCTCTGGAAACCTCCGTGATTGAATACGACAGTAAATGTAGTAAGAATCTATTTACGCGTACTTGAGGTGTTTCTCAAACGTTCTTCATCATTTCTGGGAACTAACATTGTGTATTGTAACAGTTTTACCAGAATTAGACAGTTTGCTTAGAAGTATTTACCGGAATCGTCACCATTTTAACTGATTCACACAAAAAAACGCCAAAGCCAATCCTCCTTACTTGTAAACAGAAACAATATTCTCGTCATTCGAAGGCTTTAGACACATATTCTGAGCTTTGTACGCATGAACTCTTAATATTTGAAAGCACAGTCCCGTGAAAACGCCACCGGAAGTACCCGTAGTTGTAAATATTACCAGTATTTACGTCATTTCACAGCTTTCCACTGGAAACCTCCGTCATTGAATAGGACAGTAAATGTTGTAAGAATATATTTACGTGTACTTGAGGTGTTTCTTACATGTTCTTAATCATTTCTGGGAACTATCATTGTGTACTTTAACAGTTTTACCAAAATTAGACATTTCACTTAGAAGTATTTAACGGAACCGTCACTATTTTAACTGATTCACACAAAAAAACGCCAAAGCCAATCCTCCTTAATTGTAAACATAAACACTATTCTCGTCATTCCAAGGCTTTAGACACCAATTCTGAGCTTTGTACGCATGAACTCTTAATATTTGAAAGAGCAATCCCGTAAAAACGCCACCGGAATACCCGGATTTGTAAATATTACCAGTATTTACGTCATTTCACAGCTTTCCACTGGAAACCTCCGTCATTGAATAGGACAGTAAATGTTGTAAGAATCTATTTACGTGTACTTGAGGTGTTTCTTACATGTTCTTAATCATTTCTGGGAACTATCATTGTGTACTTTAACAGTTTTACCAGAATTAGACATTTCGCTTAGAAGTATTTACCGGAATCGTCACCATTTTAACTGATTCACACAAAAAAACGCCAAAGCCAATCCTCCTTAATTGTAAACATAAACACTATTCTCGTCATTCCAAGGCTTTAGACACCAATTCTGAGCTTTGTACGCATGAACTCTTAATATTTGAAAGAACAGTCCCGTAAAAACGCCACCGGAATACCAGGAGTTGTAAATATTACCAGTATTTACGTCATTTCACAGCTTTCCACTGGAAACCTCCGTCATTGAATAGGACAGTAAATGTTGTAAGAATCTATTTACGTGTACTTGAGGTGTTTCTTACATGTTCTTAATCATTTCTGGGAACTATCATTGTGTACTTTAAAAGTTTTACCAGAATTAGACATTTCGCTTAGAAGTATTTACCGGAATCGTCACCATTTTAACTGATTCACACAAAAAAACGCCAAAGCCAATCCTCCTTAATTGTAAACATAAACACTATTCTGGTCATTCCAAGGCTTTAGACACCAATTCTGAGCTCTGTAAGCATGAACTCTTAATATTTCAAAGCACAGTCCCGTGAAAACGCCACCGGAAGTACCCGGAGTTGTAAATATTACCAGTATTTTCGTCATTTCACAGCTTTCCACTGGAAACCTCCGTGATTGAATAGGACAGTAAATGTAGTAAGAATCTATTTACGTGTACTTGAGGTGTTTCTTACACGTTCTTCAACATTTCTGGGAACTCTCATTGTGTATTTTAACAGTTTTACCACAATTAGACAGTTTGCTTAGAAGTATTGATTGGAATCCTCACCATTTTAACTGATTCACACAAAAAAACGCCAAAGCCAATCCTCCTTAATTGTAAACAGAAACACTATTCTCGTCATTCCAAGGGTTTAGACACCAATTCTGAGCCCTGTAAGCATGAACTCTTAATATTTCAAAGCACAGTCCCGTGAAAATGCCACCGGAAGTACCCAGAGTTGTAAATGTTACAAGTATTTTTGTCCTTTCACAGCTTTCCTCTGGAAACCTCCGTGATTAAATACCACAGTAAATGTAGTAAGAATATATTTACGTGTACTTGAGGTGTTTCTCACACGTTCTTAATCATTTCTGGGAACTAACATTTTGTATTGTAACAGTTTTACCAGAATTAGACAGTTTGCTTAGACGTATTTACCGGAATCGTCACCATTTTAACTGATTCACACAAAAAAACGCCAAAGCCAATCCTCCTTAATTGTAAACAGAAACAATATTCTCGTCATTCGAACGCTTTAGACACCAATTCTGAGCTCTGTAAGCATGAACTCTTAATATTTCAAAGCAGAGTCCCGTGAAAACGCCACCGGAAGTACCCGGAGTTGTAAATATTACCAGTATTTTCATCATTTCACAGCTTTCCACTGGAAACCTCCGTAATTGAATAGGACAGTAAATGTAGTAAGAATCTATTTACGTGTACTTGAGGTGTTTCTTACACGTTCTTCAACTTTTCTGGGAACTATCATTGTGTATTTTAACAGTTTTACCACAATTAGACTGTTTGCTTAGAAGTATTGATTGGAATCCTCACCATTTTAACTGATTCACACAAAAAAACGCCAAAGCCAATCCTCCTTAATTGTAAACAGAAACACTATTCTCGTCATTCCAAGGGTTTAGACACCAATTCTGAGCCCTGTAAGCATGAACTCTTAATATTTCAAAGCACAGTCCCGTGAAAATGCCACCGGAAGTACCCAGAGTTGTAAATGTTACAAGTATTTTTGTCCTTTCACAGCTTTCCTCTGGAAACCTCCGTGATTAAATACGACAGTAAATGTAGTAAGAATATATTTACGTGTACTTGAGGTGTTTCTCACACGTTCTTAATCATTTCTGGGAACTAACATTTTGTATTGTAACAGTTTTACCAGAATTAGACAGTTTGCTTAGACGTATTTACCGGAATCGTCACCATTTTAACTGATTCACACAAAAAAACGCCAAAGCCAATCCTCCTTAATTGTAAACAGAAACAATATTCTCGTCATTCGAACGCTTTAGACACCAATTCTGAGCTCTGTAAGCATGAACTCTTAATATTTCAAAGCAGAGTCCCGTGAAAACGCCACCGGAAGTACCCGGAGTTGTAAATATTACCAGTATTTTCATCATTTCACAGCTTTCCACTGGAAACCTCCGTGATTGAATAGGACAGTAAATGTAGTAAGAATCTATTTACGTGTACTTGAGGTGTTTCTTACACGTTCTTCAACTTTTCTGGGAACTATCATTGTGTATTTTAACAGTTTTACCACAATTAGACTGTTTGCTTAGAAGTATTGATTGGAATCCTCACCATTTTAACTGATTCACACAAAAAAACGCCAAAGCCAATCCTCCTTAATTGTAAACAGAAACACTATTCTCGTCATTCCAAGGGTTTAGACACCAATTCTGAGCCCTGTAAGCATGAACTCTTAATATTTCAAAGCACAGTCCCGTGAAAACGCCACCGGAAGTACCCGGAGTTGTAAATATTACCTGTATTTTCGTCATTTCACAGCTTTCCACTGGAAACCTTTGTGATTGAATAGGATAGTAAATGTAGTAAGAATCTATTTACGTGTACTTGAGGTGTTTCTTACACGTTCTTGATCATTTCTTGGAACTATCATTGTGTATTTTAACAGTTTTACCACAACTAGACAGTTTGCTTAGAAGTATTGATTGGAATCCTCACCATTTTAACTGATTCACACAAAAAAACGCCAAAGCCAATCCTCCTTAATTGTAAACAGAAACACTATTCTCGTCATTCCACGGGTTTAGACACCAATTCTGAGCCCTGTAAGCATGAACTCTTAATATTTCAAAGCACAGTCCCGTGAAAATGCCACCGGAAGTACCCAGAGTTGTAAATGTTACAAGTATTTTTGTCCTTTCACAGCTTTCCTCTGGAAACCTCCGTGATTGAATACGACAGTAAATGTAGTAAGAATCTATTTACGCGTACTTGAGGTGTTTCTCAAACGTTCTTCATCATTTCTGGGAACTAACATTGTGTATTGTAACAGTTTTACCAGAATTAGACAGTTTGCTTAGAAGTATTTACCGGAATCGTCACCATTTTAACTGATTCACACAAAAAAACGCCAAAGCCAATCCTCCTTACTTGTAAACAGAAACAATATTCTCGTCATTCGAAGGCTTTAGACACATATTCTGAGCTTTGTACGCATGAACTCTTAATATTTGAAAGAACAGTCCCGTGAAAACGCCACCGGAAGTACCCGTAGTTGTAAATATTACCAGTATTTACGTCATTTCACAGCTTTCCACTGGAAACCTCCGTCATTGAATAGGACAGTAAATGTAGTAAGAATCTATTTACGTGTACTTGAGCTGTTTCTCAAACGTTCTTAATCATTTCTGGCAAATAACATTGCATATTTTAACAGTTTTACCAAAATTAGACATTTCGCTTAGAAGTATTTACGGGTATCGTCACCATTTTAACTGATTCACACAAAAAAACGCCAAAGCCAATCCTCCTGAATTGTAAACATAAACATTATTCTCGTCATTCCAAGGCTTTAGACACCAATTCTGAGCTCTGTAAGCATGAACTCTTAATATTTCAAAGCACAGTCCCGTGAAAACACCACCGGAAGTACCCGGAGTTGTAAATATTACCAGTATTTTCGTCATTTCACAGCTTTCCACTGGAAACCTCCGTCATTGAATAGGACAGTAAATGTAGTAAGAATATATTTACGTGTACTTGAGGTGTTTCTTACACGTTCTTCAACTTTTCTGGGAACTATCATTGTGTATTTTAACAGTTTTACCACAATTAGACTGTTTGCTTAGAAGTATTGATTGGAATCCTCACCATTTTAACTGATTCACACAAAAAAACGCCAAAGCCAATCCTCCTTAATTGTAAACAGAAACACTATTCTCGTCATTCCAAGGGTTTAGACACCAATTCTGAGCCCTGTAAGCATGAACTCTTAATATTTCAAAGCACAGTCCCGTGAAAATGCCACCGGAAGTACCCAGAGTTGTATATGTTACAAGTATATTTGTCCTTTCACAGCTTTCCTCTGGAAACCTCCGTGATTGAATACGACAGTAAATGTAGTAAGAATCTATTTACGCGTACTTGAGGTGTTTCTCAAACGTTCTTCATCATTTCTGGGAACTAACATTGTGTATTGTAACAGTTTTACCAGAATTAGACAGTTTGCTTAGAAGTATTTACCGGAATCGTCACCATTTTAACTGATTCACACAAAAAAACGCCAAAGCCAATCCTCCTTAATTGTAAAGAGAAACAATATTCTCGTCATTCCAAGGCTTTAGACACCAATTCTGAGCTTTGTACGCATGAACTCTTAATATTTGAAAGAACAGTCCCGTAAAAACGCCACCGGAATACCCGGAGTTTAAATATTACCAGTATTTACGTCATTTCACAGCTTTCCACTGGAAACCTCCGTCATTGAATAGGACAGTAAATGTTGTAAGAATCTATTTACGTGTACTTGAGGTGTTTCTTACATGTTCTTAATCATTTCTGGGAACTATCATTGTGTACTTTAAAAGTTTTACCAGAATTAGACATTTCGCTTAGAAGTATTTACCGGAATCGTCACCATTTTAACTGATTCACACAAAAAAACGCCAAAGCCAATCCTCCTTAATTGTAAACATAAACACTATTCTGGTCATTCCAAGGCTTTAGACACCAATTCTGAGCGCTGTAAGCATGAACTCTTAATATTTCAAAGCACAGTCCCGTGAAAACGCCACCGGAAGTACCTGGAGTTGTAAATATTACCAGTATTTTCGTCATTTCACAGCTTTCCACTGGAAACCTCCGTGATTGAATAGGACAGTAAATGTAGTAAGAATCTATTTACGTGTACTTGAGGTATTTCTTACACGTTCTTCAACATTTCTGGGAACTCTCATTGTGTATTTTAACAGTTTTACCACAATTAGACAGTTTGCTTAGAAGTATTGATTGGAATCCTCACCATTTTAACTGATTCACAGAAAAAAACGCCAAAGCCAATCCTCCTTAATTGTAAACAGAAACACTATTCTCGTCACTCCAAGGGTTTAGACACCAATTCTGAGCCCTGTAAGCATGAACTCTTAATATTTCAAAGCACAGTCCCGTGAAAATGCCACCGGAAGTACCCAGAGTTGTAAATGTTACAAGTATTTTTGTCCTTTCACAGCTTTCCTCTGGAAACCTCCGTGATTAAATACGACAGTAAATGTAGTAAGAATATATTTACGTGTACTTGAGGTGTTTCTCACACGTTCTTAATCATTTCTGGGAACTAACATTTTGTATTGTAACAGTTTTACCAGAATTAGACAGTTTGCTTAGACGTATTTACCGGAATCGTCACCATTTTAACTGATTCACACAAAAAAACGCCAAAGCCAATCCTCCTTAATTGTAAACAGAAACAATATTCTCGTCATTCGAACGCTTTAGACACCAATTCTGAGCTCTGTAAGCATGAACTCTTAATATTTCAAAGCAGAGTCCCGTGAAAACGCCACCGGAAGTACCCGGAGTTGTAAATATTACCAGTATTTTCATCATTTCACAGCTTTCCACTGGAAACCTCCGGGATTGAATAGGACAGTAAATGTAGTAAGAATCTATTTACGTGTACTTGAGGTGTTTCTTACACGTTCTTCAACTTTTCTGGGAACTATCATTGTGTATTTTAACAGTTTTACCACAATTAGACTGTTTGCTTAGAAGTATTGATTGGAATCCTCACCATTTTAACTGATTCACACAAAAAAACGCCAAAGCCAATCCTCCTTAATTGTAAACAGAAACACTATTCTCGTCATTCCAAGGGTTTAGACACCAATTCTGAGCCCTGTAAGCATGAACTCTTAATATTTCAAAGCACAGTCCCGTGAAAACACCACCGGAAGTACCCGGAGTTGTAAATATTACCTGTATTTTCGTCATTTCACAGCTTTCCACTGGAAACCTTTGTGATTGAATAGGACAGTAAATGTAGTAAGAATCTATTTACGTGTACTTGAGGTGTTTCTTACACGTTCTTGATCATTTCTTGGAACTATCATTGTGTATTTTAACAGTTTTACCACAACTAGACAGTTTGCTTAGAAGTATTGATTGGAATCCTCACCATTTTAACTGATTCACACAAAAAAACGCCAAAGCCAATCCTCCTTAATTGTAAACAGAAACACTATACTCGTCATTCCACGGGTTTAGACACCAATTCTGAGCCCTGTAAGCATGAACTCTTAATATTTCAAAGCACAGTCCCGTGAAAATGCCACCGGAAGTACCCAGAGTTGTAAATGTTACAAGTATTTTTGTCCTTTCACAGCTTTCCTCTGGAAACCTCCGTGATTGAATACGACAGTAAATGTAGTAAGAATCTATTTACGCGTACTTGAGGTGTTTCTCAAACGTTCTTCATCATTTCTGGGAACTAACATTGTGTATTGTAACAGTTTTACCAGAATTAGACAGTTTGCTTAGAAGTATTTACCGGAATCGTCACCATTTTAACTGATTCACACAAAAAAACGCCAAAGCCAATCCTCCTTACTTGTAAACAGAAACAATATTCTCGTCATTCGAAGGCTTTAGACACATATTCTGAGCTTTGTACGCATGAACTCTTAATATTTGAAAGAACAGTCCCGTGAAAACGCCACCGGAAGTACCCGTACTTGTAAATATTACCAGTATTTACGTCATTTCACAGCTTTCCACTGGAAACCTCCGTCATTGAATAGGACAGTAAATGTAGTAAGAATCTATTTACGTGTACTTGAGCTGTTTCTTACACGTTCTTAATCATTTCTGGCAAATAACATTGCATATTTTAACAGTTTTACCAAAATTAGACATTTCGCTTAGAAGTATTTACCGGTATCGTCACCATTTTAACTGATTCACACAAAAAAACGCCAAAGCCAATCCTCCTGAATTGTAAACATAAACATTATTCTCGTCATTCCAAGGCTTTCGACACCAATTCTGAGCTCTGTAAGCATGAACTCTTAATATTTCAAAGCACAGTCCCGTGAAAACGCCACCGGAAGTACCCGGAGTTGTAAATATTACCAGTATTTTCATCATTTCACAGCTTTCCACTGGAAACCTCCGTGATTGAATAGGACAGTAAATGTAGTAAGAATCTATTTACGTGTACTTGAGGTGTTTCTTACACGTTCTTCAACTTTTCTGGGAACTATCATTGTGTATTTTAACAGTTTTACCACAATTAGACTGTTTGCTTAGAAGTATTGATTGGAATCCTCACCATTTTAACTGATTCACACAAAAAAACGCCAAAGCCAATCCTCCTTAATTGTAAACAGAAACACTATTCTCGTCATTCCAAGGGTTTAGACACCAATTCTGAGCCCTGTAAGCATGAACTCTTAATATTTCAAAGCACAGTCCCGTGAAAATGCCACCGGAAGTACCCAGAGTTGTATATGTTACAAGTATTTTTGTCCTTTCACAGCTTTCCTCTGGAAACCTCCGTGATTGAATACGACAGTAAATGTAGTAAGAATCTATTTACGCGTACTTGAGGTGTTTCTCAAACGTTCTTCATCATTTCTGGGAACTAACATTGTGTATTGTAACAGCTTTACCAGAATTAGACAGTTTGCTTAGAAGTATTTACCGGAATCGTCACCATTTTAACTGATTCACACAAAAAAACGCCAAAGCCAATCCTCCTTACTTGTAAACAGAAACAATATTCTCGTCATTCGAAGGCTTTAGACACATATTCTGAGCTTTGTACGCATGAACTCTTAATATTTGAAAGAACAGTCCCGTGAAAACGCCACCGGAAGTACCCGGAGTTGTAAATATTACCAGTATTTACGTCATTTCACAGCTTTCCACTGGAAACCTCCGTCATTGAATAGGACAGTAAATGTTGTAAGAATCTATTTACGTGTACTTGAGGTGTTTCTTACATGTTCTTAATCATTTCTGGGAACTATCATTGTGTACTTTAACAGTTTTACCGAAATTAGACATTTCCCTTAGAGTTTTTACCGGAACCGTCACCATTTTAACTGATTCACACAAAAAAAGGCCAAAGCCAATCCTCCTTAATTGTAAACATAAACACTATTCTGGTCATTCCAAGGCTTTAGACACCAATTCTGAGCTCTGTAAGCATGAACTCTTAATATTTCAAAGCACAGTCCCGTGAAAACGCTACCGGAAGTACCTGGAGTTGTAAATATTACCAGTATTTTCGTCATTTCACAGCTTTCCACTGGAAACCTCCGTGATTGAATAGGACAGTAAATGTAGTAAGAATCTATTTACGTGTACTTGAGGTGTTTCTTACACGTTCTTCAACATTTCTGGGAACTCTCATTGTGTATTTTAACAGTTTTACCACAATTAGACAGTTTGCTTAGAAGTATTGATTGGAATCCTCACCATTTTAACTGATTCACACAAAAAAACGCCAAAGCCAATCCTCCTTAATTGTAAACAGAAACACTATTCTCGTCATTCCAAGGGTTTAGACACCAATTCTGAGCCCTGTAAGCATGAACTCTTAATATTTCAAAGCACAGTCCCGTGAAAACGCCACCGGAAGTACCCTGAGTTGTAAATATTACCTGTATTTTCGTCATTTCACAGCTTTCCACTGGAAACCTTTGTGATTGAATAGGACAGTAAATGTAGTAAGAATCTATTTACGTGTACTTGAGGTGTTTCTTACACGTTCTTGATCATTTCTTGGAACTATCATTGTGTATTTTAACAGTTTTACCACAACTAGACAGTTTGCTTAGAAGTATTGATTGGAATCCTCACCATTTTAACTGATTCACACAAAAAAACGCCAAAGCCAATCCTCCTTAATTGTAAACAGAAACACTATTCTCGTCATTCCACGGGTTTAGACACCAATTCTGAGCCCTGTAAGCATGAACTCTTAATATTTCAAAGCACAGTCCCGTGAAAATGCCACCGGAAGTACCCAGAGTTGTAAATGTTACAAGTATTTTTGTCATTTCACAGCTTTCCTCTGGAAACCTCCGTGATTGAATATGACAGTAAATTTAGTAAGAATATATTTACCTGTACTTGAGGTGTTTCTCACACGTTCTTAATCATTTCTGGACACTAACATTGTGTATTGTAACAGTTTTACCAGAATTAGACAGTTTGCTTAGAAGTATTTACCGGAATCGTCACCATTTTAACTGATTCACACAAAAAAACTCCAAAGCCAATCCTCCTTAATTGTAAACATAAACACTATTCTCGTCATTCCAAGGCTTTAGACACCAATTCTGAGCTCTGTAAGCATGAACTCTTAATATTTCAAAGCACAGTCCCGTGAAAACGCCACCGGAAGTACCTGGAGTTGTAAATATTACCAGTATTTTCGTCATTTCACAATTTCCTCTGGAAACCTCCGTGATTGAATACGACAGTAAATGTAGTAAGAATATATTTACGTGTACTTGAGGTGTTTCTCACACGTTCTTAATCATTTCTGGCAACTAACATTGTGTATTGTAACAGTTTTACCAGAATTAGACAGTTTGCTTAGAAGTATTTACCGGAATCGTCACCATTTTAACTGATTCACACAAAAAAATGCCAAAGCCAATCCTCCTTAATTGTAAACAGAAACAATATTCTCGTCATTCGAAGGCTTTAGACACATATTCTGAGCTTTGTACGCATGAACTCTTAATATTTGAAAGAACAGTCCCGTGAAAACGCCACCGGAAGTACCCGGAGTTGTAAATATTACCAGTATTTTCGTCATTTCACAGCTTTCCACTGGAAACCTCCGTGATTGAATAGGACAGTAAATGTAGTAAGAATCTATTTACGTGTACTTGAGGTGTTTCTTACACGTTCTTCAACTTTTCTGGGAACTATCATTGTGTATTTTAACAGTTTTACCACAATTAGACTGTTTGCTTAGAAGTATTGATTGGAATCCTCACCATTTTAACTGATTCACACAAAAAAACGCCAAAGCCAATCCTCCTTAATTGTAAACAGAAACACTATTCTCGTCATTCCAAGGGTTTAGACACCAATTCTGAGCCCTGTAAGCATGAACTCTTAATATTTCAAAGCACAGTCCCGTGAAAATGCCACCGGAAGTACCCAGAGTTGTAAATGTTACAAGTATTTTTGTCCTTTCACAGCTTTCCTCTGGAAACCTCCGTAATTAAATACGACAGTAAATGTAGTAAGAATATATTTACGTGTACTTGAGGTGTTTCTCACACGTTCTTAATCATTTCTGGGAACTAACATTTTGTATTGTAACAGTTTTACCAGAATTAGACAGTTTGCTTAGACGTATTTACCAGAATCGTCACCATTTTAACTGATTCACACAAAAAAACGCCAAAGCCAATCCTCCTTAATTGTAAACAGAAACAATATTCTCGTCATTCGAACGCTTTAGACACCAATTCTGAGCTCTGTAAGCATGAACTCTTAATATTTCAAAGCAGAGTCCCGTGAAAACGCCACCGGAAGTACCCGGAGTTGTAAATATTACCAGTATTTTCATCATTTCACAGCTTTCCACTGGAAACCTCCGTCACTGAATAGGACAGTAAATGTTGTAAGAATCTATTTACGTGTACTTGAGGTGTTTCTTACATGTTCTTAATCATTTCTGGGAACTATCATTGTGTACTTTAAAAGTTTTACCACAATTAGACATTTCGCTTAGAAGTATTTACCGGAATCGTCACCATTTTAACTGATTCACACAAAAAAACGCCAAAGCCAATCCTCCTTAATTGTAAACATAAACACTATTCTCGTCATTCCAAGGCTTTAGACACCAATTCTGAGCTTTGTACGCATGAACTCTTAATATTTGAAAGAACAGTCCCGTAAAAACGCCACCGGAATACCCGGAGTTGTAAATATTACCAGTATTTACGTCATTTCACAGCTTTCCACTGGAAACCTCCGTCATTGAATAGGACAGTAAAGGTTGTAAGAATCTATTTACGTGTACTTGAGGTGTTTCTTACATGTTCTTAATCATTTCTGGGAACTATCATTGTGTACTTTAAAAGCTTTACCAGAATTAGACATTTCGCTTAGAAGTATTTACCGGAATCGTCACCATTTTAACTGATTCACACAAAAAAACGCCAAAGCCAATCCTCCTTAATTGTAAACATAAACACTATTCTGGTCATTCCAAGGCTTTAGACACCAATTCTGAGCTATGTAAGCATGAACTCTTAATATTTCAAAGCACAGTCCCGTGAAAATGCCACCGGAAGTACCCAGAGTTGTAAATGTTACAAGTATTTTTGTCCTTTCACAGCTTTCCTCTGGAAACCTCCGTGATTAAATACGACAGTAAATGTAGTAAGAATATATTTACGTGTACTTGAGGTGTTTCTCACACGTTCTTAATCATTTCTGGGAACTAACATTTTGTATTGTAACAGTTTTACCAGAATTAGACAGTTTGCTTAGACGTATTTACCGGAATCGTCACCATTTTAACTGATTCACACAAAAAAACGCCAAAGCCAATCCTCCTTAATTGTAAACAGAAACAATATTCTCGTCATTCGAACGCTTTAGACACCAATTCTGAGCTCTGTAAGCATGAACTCTTAATATTTCAAAGCAGGGTCCCGTGAAAACGCCACCGGAAGTACCCGGAGTTGTAAATATTACCAGTATTTTCATCATTTCACAGCTTTCCACTGGAAACCTCCGTGATTGAATAGGACAGTAAATGTAGTAAGAATCTATTTACGTGTACTTGAGGTGTTTCTTACACGTTCTTCAACTTTTCTGGGAACTATCATTGTGTATTTTAACAGTTTTACCACAATTAGACTGTTTGCTTAGAAGTATTGATTGGAATCCTCACCATTTTAACTGATTCACACAAAAAAACGCCAAAGCCAATCCTCCTTAATTGTAAACAGAAACACTATTCTCGTCATTCCAAGGGTTTAGACACCAATTCTGAGCCCTGTAAGCATGAACTCTTAATATTTCAAAGCACAGTCCCGTGAAAACACCACCGGAAGTACCCGGAGTTGTAAATATTACCTGTATTTTCGTCATTTCACAGCTTTCCACTGGAAACCTTTGTGATTGAATAGGACAGTAAATGTAGTAAGAATCTATTTACGTGTACTTGAGGTGTTTCTTACACGTTCTTGATCATTTCTTGGAACTATCATTGTGTATTTTAACAGTTTTACCACAACTAGACAGTTTGCTTAGAAGTATTGATTGGAATCCTCACCATTTTAACTGATTCACACAAAAAAACGCCAAAGCCAATCCTCCTTAATTGTAAACAGAAACACTATACTCGTCATTCCACGGGTTTAGACACCAATTCTGAGCCCTGTAAGCATGAACTCTTAATATTTCAAAGCACAGTCCCGTGAAAATGCCACCGGAAGTACCCAGAGTTGTAAATGTTACAAGTATTTTTGTCCTTTCACAGCTTTCCTCTGGAAACCTCCGTGATTGAATACGACAGTAAATGTAGTAAGAATCTATTTACGCGTACTTGAGGTGTTTCTCAAACGTTCTTCATCATTTCTGGGAACTAACATTGTGTATTGTAACAGTTTTACCAGAATTAGACAGTTTGCTTAGAAGTATTTACCGGAATCGTCACCATTTTAACTGATTCACACAAAAAAACGCCAAAGCCAATCCTCCTTACTTGTAAACAGAAACAATATTCTCGTCATTCGAAGGCTTTAGACACATATTCTGAGCTTTGTACGCATGAACTCTTAATATTTGAAAGAACAGTCCCGTGAAAACGCCACCGGAAGTACCCGTACTTGTAAATATTACCAGTATTTACGTCATTTCACAGCTTTCCACTGGAAACCTCCGTCATTGAATAGGACAGTAAATGTAGTAAGAATCTATTTACGTGTACTTGAGCTGTTTCTTACACGTTCTTAATCATTTCTGGCAAATAACATTGCATATTTTAACAGTTTTACCAAAATTAGACATTTCGCTTAGAAGTATTTACCGGTATCGTCACCATTTTAACTGATTCACACAAAAAAACGCCAAAGCCAATCCTCCTGAATTGTAAACATAAACATTATTCTCGTCATTCCAAGGCTTTAGACACCAATTCTGAGCTCTGTAAGCATGAACTCTTAATATTTCAAAGCACAGTCCCGTGAAAACGCCACCGGAAGTACCCGGAGTTGTAAATATTACCAGTATTTTCATCATTTCACAGCTTTCCACTGGAAACCTCCGTGATTGAATAGGACAGTAAATGTAGTAAGAATCTATTTACGTGTACTTGAGGTGTTTCTTACACGTTCTTCAACTTTTCTGGGAACTATCATTGTGTATTTTAACAGTTTTACCACAATTAGACTGTTTGCTTAGAAGTATTGATTGGAATCCTCACCATTTTAACTGATTCACACAAAAAAACGCCAAAGCCAATCCTCCTTAATTGTAAACAGAAACACTATTCTCGTCATTCCAAGGGTTTAGACACCAATTCTGAGCCCTGTAAGCATGAACTCTTAATATTTCAAAGCACAGTCCCGTGAAAATGCCACCGGAAGTACCCAGAGTTGTATATGTTACAAGTATTTTTGTCCTTTCACAGCTTTCCTCTGGAAACCTCCGTGATTGAATACGACAGTAAATGTAGTAAGAATCTATTTACGCGTACTTGAGGTGTTTCTCAAACGTTCTTCATCATTTCTGGGAACTAACATTGTGTATTGTAACAGCTTTACCAGAATTAGACAGTTTGCTTAGAAGTATTTACCGGAATCGTCACCATTTTAACTGATTCACACAAAAAAACGCCAAAGCCAATCCTCCTTACTTGTAAACAGAAACAATATTCTCGTCATTCGAAGGCTTTAGACACATATTCTGAGCTTTGTACGCATGAACTCTTAATATTTGAAAGAACAGTCCCGTGAAAACGCCACCGGAAGTACCCGGAGTTGTAAATATTACCAGTATTTACGTCATTTCACAGCTTTCCACTGGAAACCTCCGTCATTGAATAGGACAGTAAATGTTGTAAGAATCTATTTACGTGTACTTGAGGTGTTTCTTACATGTTCTTAATCATTTCTGGGAACTATCATTGTGTACTTTAACAGTTTTACCGAAATTAGACATTTCCCTTAGAGTTTTTACCGGAACCGTCACCATTTTAACTGATTCACACAAAAAAAGGCCAAAGCCAATCCTCCTTAATTGTAAACATAAACACTATTCTGGTCATTCCAAGGCTTTAGACACCAATTCTGAGCTCTGTAAGCATGAACTCTTAATATTTCAAAGCACAGTCCCGTGAAAACGCTACCGGAAGTACCTGGAGTTGTAAATATTACCAGTATTTTCGTCATTTCACAGCTTTCCACTGGAAACCTCCGTGATTGAATAGGACAGTAAATGTAGTAAGAATCTATTTACGTGTACTTGAGGTGTTTCTTACACGTTCTTCAACATTTCTGGGAACTCTCATTGTGTATTTTAACAGTTTTACCACAATTAGACAGTTTGCTTAGAAGTATTGATTGGAATCCTCACCATTTTAACTGATTCACACAAAAAAACGCCAAAGCCAATCCTCCTTAATTGTAAACAGAAACACTATTCTCGTCATTCCAAGGGTTTAGACACCAATTCTGAGCCCTGTAAGCATGAACTCTTAATATTTCAAAGCACAGTCCCGTGAAAACGCCACCGGAAGTACCCTGAGTTGTAAATATTACCTGTATTTTCGTCATTTCACAGCTTTCCACTGGAAACCTTTGTGATTGAATAGGACAGTAAATGTAGTAAGAATCTATTTACGTGTACTTGAGGTGTTTCTTACACGTTCTTGATCATTTCTTGGAACTATCATTGTGTATTTTAACAGTTTTACCACAACTAGACAGTTTGCTTAGAAGTATTGATTGGAATCCTCACCATTTTAACTGATTCACACAAAAAAACGCCAAAGCCAATCCTCCTTAATTGTAAACAGAAACACTATTCTCGTCATTCCACGGGTTTAGACACCAATTCTGAGCCCTGTAAGCATGAACTCTTAATATTTCAAAGCACAGTCCCGTGAAAATGCCACCGGAAGTACCCAGAGTTGTAAATGTTACAAGTATTTTTGTCATTTCACAGCTTTCCTCTGGAAACCTCCGTGATTGAATATGACAGTAAATTTAGTAAGAATATATTTACCTGTACTTGAGGTGTTTCTCACACGTTCTTAATCATTTCTGGACACTAACATTGTGTATTGTAACAGTTTTACCAGAATTAGACAGTTTGCTTAGAAGTATTTACCGGAATCGTCACCATTTTAACTGATTCACACAAAAAAACTCCAAAGCCAATCCTCCTTAATTGTAAACATAAACACTATTCTCGTCATTCCAAGGCTTTAGACACCAATTCTGAGCTCTGTAAGCATGAACTCTTAATATTTCAAAGCACAGTCCCGTGAAAACGCCACCGGAAGTACCTGGAGTTGTAAATATTACCAGTATTTTCGTCATTTCACAATTTCCTCTGGAAACCTCCGTGATTGAATACGACAGTAAATGTAGTAAGAATATATTTACGTGTACTTGAGGTGTTTCTCACACGTTCTTAATCATTTCTGGCAACTAACATTGTGTATTGTAACAGTTTTACCAGAATTAGACAGTTTGCTTCGAAGTATTTACCGGAATCGTCACCATTTTAACTGATTCACACAAAAAAATGCCAAAGCCAATCCTCCTTAATTGTAAACAGAAACAATATTCTCGTCATTCGAAGGCTTTAGACACATATTCTGAGCTTTGTACGCATGAACTCTTAATATTTGAAAGAACAGTCCCGTGAAAACGCCACCGGAAGTACCCGGAGTTGTAAATATTACCAGTATTTTCGTCATTTCACAGCTTTCCACTGGAAACCTCCGTGATTGAATAGGACAGTAAATGTAGTAAGAATCTATTTACGTGTACTTGAGGTGTTTCTTACACGTTCTTCAACTTTTCTGGGAACTATCATTGTGTATTTTAACAGTTTTACCACAATTAGACTGTTTGCTTAGAAGTATTGATTGGAATCCTCACCATTTTAACTGATTCACACAAAAAAACGCCAAAGCCAATCCTCCTTAATTGTAAACAGAAACACTATTCTCGTCATTCCAAGGGTTTAGACACCAATTCTGAGCCCTGTAAGCATGAACTCTTAATATTTCAAAGCACAGTCCCGTGAAAATGCCACCGGAAGTACCCAGAGTTGTAAATGTTACAAGTATTTTTGTCCTTTCACAGCTTTCCTCTGGAAACCTCCGTAATTAAATACGACAGTAAATGTAGTAAGAATATATTTACGTGTACTTGAGGTGTTTCTCACACGTTCTTAATCATTTCTGGGAACTAACATTTTGTATTGTAACAGTTTTACCAGAATTAGACAGTTTGCTTAGACGTATTTACCAGAATCGTCACCATTTTAACTGATTCACACAAAAAAACGCCAAAGCCAATCCTCCTTAATTGTAAACAGAAACAATATTCTCGTCATTCGAACGCTTTAGACACCAATTCTGAGCTCTGTAAGCATGAACTCTTAATATTTCAAAGCAGAGTCCCGTGAAAACGCCACCGGAAGTACCCGGAGTTGTAAATATTACCAGTATTTTCATCATTTCACAGCTTTCCACTGGAAACCTCCGTCACTGAATAGGACAGTAAATGTTGTAAGAATCTATTTACGTGTACTTGAGGTGTTTCTTACATGTTCTTAATCATTTCTGGGAACTATCATTGTGTACTTTAAAAGTTTTACCACAATTAGACATTTCGCTTAGAAGTATTTACCGGAATCGTCACCATTTTAACTGATTCACACAAAAAAACGCCAAAGCCAATCCTCCTTAATTGTAAACATAAACACTATTCTCGTCATTCCAAGGCTTTAGACACCAATTCTGAGCTTTGTACGCATGAACTCTTAATATTTGAAAGAACAGTCCCGTAAAAACGCCACCGGAATACCCGGAGTTGTAAATATTACCAGTATTTACGTCATTTCACAGCTTTCCACTGGAACCTCCGTCATTGAATAGGACAGTAAAGGTTGTAAGAATCTATTTACGTGTACTTGAGGTGTTTCTTACATGTTCTTAATCATTTCTGGGAACTATCATTGTGTACTTTAAAAGTTTTACCAGAATTAGACATTTCGCTTAGAAGTATTTACCGGAATCGTCACCATTTTAACTGATTCACACAAAAAAACGCCAAAGCCAATCCTCCTTAATTGTAAACATAAACACTATTCTGGTCATTCCAAGGCTTTAGACACCAATTCTGAGCTATGTAAGCATGAACTCTTAATATTTCAAAGCACAGTCCCGTGAAAATGCCACCGGAAGTACCCAGAGTTGTAAATGTTACAAGTATTTTTGTCCTTTCACAGCTTTCCTCTGGAAACCTCCGTGATTAAATACGACAGTAAATGTAGTAAGAATATATTTACGTGTACTTGAGGTGTTTCTCACACGTTCTTAATCATTTCTGGGAACTAACATTTTGTATTGTAACAGTTTTACCAGAATTAGACAGTTTGCTTAGACGTATTTACCGGAATCGTCACCATTTTAACTGATTCACACAAAAAAACGCCAAAGCCAATCCTCCTGAATTGTAAACATAAACATTATTCTCGTCATTCCAAGGCTTTAGACACCAATTCTGAGCTCTGTAAGCATGAACTCTTAATATTTCACAGCACAGTCCCGTGAAAACGCCACCGGAAGTACCCGGAGTTGTAAATATTACCAGTATTTTCGTCATTTCACAGCTTTCCACTGGAAACCTCCGTGATTGAATAGGACAGTAAATGTAGTAAGAATCTATTTACGTGTACTTGAGGTGTTTCTTACACGTTCTTCAACTTTTCTGGGAACTATCATTGTGTATTTTAACAGTTTTACCACAATTAGACTGTTTGCTTAGAAGTATTGATTGGAATCCTCACCATTTTAACTGATTCACACAAAAAAACGCCAAAGCCAATCCTCCTTAATTGTAAACAGAAACACTATTCTCGTCATTCCAAGGGTTTAGACACCAATTCTGAGCCCTGTAAGCATGAACTCTTAATATTTCAAAGCACAGTCCCGTGAAAATGCCACCGGAAGTACCCAGAGTTGTAAATGTTACAAGTATTTTTGTCCTTTCACAGCTTTCCTCTGGAAACCTCCGTAATTAAATACGACAGTAAATGTAGTAAGAATATATTTACGTGTACTTGAGGTGTTTCTCACACGTTCTTAATCATTTCTGGGAACTAACATTTTGTATTGTAACAGTTTTACCAGAATTAGACAGTTTGCTTAGACGTATTTACCAGAATCGTCACCATTTTAACTGATTCACACAAAAAAACGCCAAAGCCAATCCTCCTTAATTGTAAACAGAAACAATATTCTCGTCATTCGAACGCTTTAGACACCAATTCTGAGCTCTGTAAGCATGAACTCTTAATATTTCAAAGCAGAGTCCCGTGAAAACGCCACCGGAAGTACCCGGAGTTGTAAATATTACCAGTATTTTCATCATTTCACAGCTTTCCACTGGAAACCTCCGTCACTGAATAGGACAGTAAATGTTGTAAGAATCTATTTACGTGTACTTGAGGTGTTTCTTACATGTTCTTAATCATTTCTGGGAACTATCATTGTGTACTTTAAAAGTTTTACCACAATTAGACATTTCGCTTAGAAGTATTTACCGGAATCGTCACCATTTTAACTGATTCACACAAAAAAACGCCAAAGCCAATCCTCCTTAATTGTAAACATAAACACTATTCTCGTCATTCCAAGGCTTTAGACACCAATTCTGAGCTTTGTACGCATGAACTCTTAATATTTGAAAGAACAGTCCCGTAAAAACGCCACCGGAATACCCGGAGTTGTAAATATTACCAGTATTTACGTCATTTCACAGCTTTCCACTGGAAACCTCCGTCATTGAATAGGACAGTAAAGGTTGTAAGAATCTATTTACGTGTACTTGAGGTGTTTCTTACATGTTCTTAATCATTTCTGGGAACTATCATTGTGTACTTTAAAAGTTTTACCAGAATTAGACATTTCGCTTAGAAGTATTTACCGGAATCGTCACCATTTTAACTGATTCACACAAAAAAACGCCAAAGCCAATCCTCCTTAATTGTAAACATAAACACTATTCTGGTCATTCCAAGGCTTTAGACACCAATTCTGAGCTATGTAAGCATGAACTCTTAATATTTCAAAGCACAGTCCCGTGAAAATGCCACCGGAAGTACCCAGAGTTGTAAATGTTACAAGTATTTTTGTCCTTTCACAGCTTTCCTCTGGAAACCTCCGTGATTAAATACGACAGTAAATGTAGTAAGAATATATTTACGTGTACTTGAGGTGTTTCTCACACGTTCTTAATCATTTCTGGGAACTAACATTTTGTATTGTAACAGTTTTACCAGAATTAGACAGTTTGCTTAGACGTATTTACCGGAATCGTCACCATTTTAACTGATTCACACAAAAAAACGCCAAAGCCAATCCTCCTGAATTGTAAACATAAACATTATTCTCGTCATTCCAAGGCTTTAGACACCAATTCTGAGCTCTGTAAGCATGAACTCTTAATATTTCACAGCACAGTCCCGTGAAAACGCCACCGGAAGTACCCGGAGTTGTAAATATTACCAGTATTTTCATCATTTCACAGCTTTCCACTGGAAACCTCCGTGATTGAATAGGACAGTAAATGTAGTAAGAATCTATTTACGTGTACTTGAGGTGTTTCTTACACGTTCTTCAACTTTTCTGGGAACTATCATTGTGTATTTTAACAGTTTTACCACAATTAGACTGTTTGCTTAGAAGTATTGATTGGAATCCTCACCATTTTAACTGATTCACACAAAAAAACGCCAAAGCCAATCCTCCTTAATTGTAAACAGAAACACTATTCTCGTCATTCCAAGGGTTTAGACACCAATTCTGAGCCCTGTAAGCATGAACTCTTAATATTTCAAAGCACAGTCCCGTGAAAATGCCACCGGAAGTACCCAGAGTTGTATATGTTACAAGTATTTTTGTCCTTTCACAGCTTTCCTCTGGAAACCTCCGTGATTGAATACGACAGTAAATGTAGTAAGAATCTATTTACGCGTACTTGAGGTGTTTCTCAAACGTTCTTCATCATTTCTGGGAACTAACATTGTGTATTGTAACAGCTTTACCAGAATTAGACAGTTTGCTTAGAAGTATTTACCGGAATCGTCACCATTTTAACTGATTCACACAAAAAAACGCCAAAGCCAATCCTCCTTACTTGTAAACAGAAACAATATTCTCGTCATTCGAAGGCTTTAGACACATATTCTGAGCTTTGTACGCATGAACTCTTAATATTTGAAAGAACAGTCCCGTGAAAACGCCACCGGAAGTACCCGGAGTTGTAAATATTACCAGTATTTACGTCATTTCACAGCTTTCCACTGGAAACCTCCGTCATTGAATAGGACAGTAAATGTTGTAAGAATCTATTTACGTGTACTTGAGGTGTTTCTTACATGTTCTTAATCATTTCTGGGAACTATCATTGTGTACTTTAACAGTTTTACCGAAATTAGACATTTCCCTTAGAGTTTTTACCGGAACCGTCACCATTTTAACTGATTCACACAAAAAAAGGCCAAAGCCAATCCTCCTTAATTGTAAACATAAACACTATTCTGGTCATTCCAAGGCTTTAGACACCAATTCTGAGCTCTGTAAGCATGAACTCTTAATATTTCAAAGCACAGTCCCGTGAAAACGCTACCGGAAGTACCTGGAGTTGTAAATATTACCAGTATTTTCGTCATTTCACAGCTTTCCACTGGAAACCTCCGTGATTGAATAGGACAGTAAATGTAGTAAGAATCTATTTACGTGTACTTGAGGTGTTTCTTACACGTTCTTCAACATTTCTGGGAACTCTCATTGTGTATTTTAACAGTTTTACCACAATTAGACAGTTTGCTTAGAAGTATTGATTGGAATCCTCACCATTTTAACTGATTCACACAAAAAAACGCCAAAGCCAATCCTCCTTAATTGTAAACAGAAACACTATTCTCGTCATTCCAAGGGTTTAGACACCAATTCTGAGCCCTGTAAGCATGAACTCTTAATATTTCAAAGCACAGTCCCGTGAAAACGCCACCGGAAGTACCCTGAGTTGTAAATATTACCTGTATTTTCGTCATTTCACAGCTTTCCACTGGAAACCTTTGTGATTGAATAGGACAGTAAATGTAGTAAGAATCTATTTACGTGTACTTGAGGTGTTTCTTACACGTTCTTGATCATTTCTTGGAACTATCATTGTGTATTTTAACAGTTTTACCACAACTAGACAGTTTGCTTAGAAGTATTGATTGGAATCCTCACCATTTTAACTGATTCACACAAAAAAACGCCAAAGCCAATCCTCCTTAATTGTAAACAGAAACACTATTCTCGTCATTCCACGGGTTTAGACACCAATTCTGAGCCCTGTAAGCATGAACTCTTAATATTTCAAAGCACAGTCCCGTGAAAATGCCACCGGAAGTACCCAGAGTTGTAAATGTTACAAGTATTTTTGTCATTTCACAGCTTTCCTCTGGAAACCTCCGTGATTGAATATGACAGTAAATTTAGTAAGAATATATTTACCTGTACTTGAGGTGTTTCTCACACGTTCTTAATCATTTCTGGACACTAACATTGTGTATTGTAACAGTTTTACCAGAATTAGACAGTTTGCTTAGAAGTATTTACCGGAATCGTCACCATTTTAACTGATTCACACAAAAAAACTCCAAAGCCAATCCTCCTTAATTGTAAACATAAACACTATTCTCGTCATTCCAAGGGTTGAGACACCAATTCTGAGCTCTGTAAGCATGAACTCTTAATATTTCAAAGCACAGTCCCGTGAAAACGCCACCGGAAGTACCTGGAGTTGTATATATTACCAGTATTTTCGTCATTTCACAATTTCCTCTGGAAACCTCCGTGATTGAATACGACAGTAAATGTAGTAAGAATATATTTACGTGTACTTGAGGTGTTTCTCACACGTTCTTAATCATTTCTGGCAACTAACATTGTGTATTGTAACAGTTTTACCAGAATTAGACAGTTTGCTTAGAAGTATTTACCGGAATCGTCACCATTTTAACTGATTCACACAAAAAAATGCCAAAGCCAATCCTCCTTAATTGTAAACAGAAACAATATTCTCGTCATTCCAAGGGTTTAGACACCAATTCTGAGCCCTGTAAGCATGAACTCTTAATATTTCAAAGCACAGTCCCGTGAAAATGCCACCGGAAGTACCCAGAGTTGTATATGTTACAAGTATTTTTGTCCTTTCACAGCTTTCCTCTGGAAACCTCCGTGATTGAATACGACAGTAAATGTAGTAAGAATCTATTTACGCGTACTTGAGGTGTTTCTCAAACGTTCTTCATCATTTCTGGGAACTAACATTGTGTATTGTAACAGCTTTACCAGAATTAGACAGTTTGCTTAGAAGTATTTACCGGAATCGTCACCATTTTAACTGATTCACACAAAAAAACGCCAAAGCCAATCCTCCTTACTTGTAAACAGAAACAATATTCTCGTCATTCGAAGGCTTTAGACACATATTCTGAGCTTTGTACGCATGAACTCTTAATATTTGAAAGAACAGTCCCGTGAAAACGCCACCGGAAGTACCCGGAGTTGTAAATATTACCAGTATTTTCGTCATTTCACAGCTTTCCACTGGAAACCTCCGTGATTGAATAGGACAGTAAATGTAGTAAGAATCTATTTACGTGTACTTGAGGTGTTTCTTACATGTTCTTAATCATTTCTGGGAACTATCATTGTGTATTTTAACAGTTTTACCACAACTAGACTGTTTGCTTAGAAGTATTGATTGGAATCCTCACCATTTTAACTGATTCACACAAAAAAACGCCAAAGCCAATCCTCCTTAATTGTAAACAGAAACACTATTCTCGTCATTCCAAGGGTTTAGACACCAATTCTGAGCCCTGTATGCATGAACTCTTAATACTTAAAACACAGTCCCGTGAAAATGCCACCGGAAGTACCCAGAGTTGTATATGTTACAAGTATTTTTGTCCTTTCACAGCTTTCCTCTGGAAACCTCTGTGATTGAATACGACAGTAAATGTTGTAAGAATATATTTAAGTGTACATGACGTGTTTCTCACACGTTCTTCATCATTTCTGGGAACTAACATTGTGTATTGTAACAGTTTAACCAGAATTAGACAGTTTGCTTAGAAGTATTTATCGGAATCGTCACCATTTTAACTGATTCACACAAAAAAACGCCAAAGCCAATCCTCCTTAATTGTAAACAGAAACAATATTCTCGTCATTCGAAGGCTTGAGACACATATTCTGCGCTTTGTACGCATGAACTCTTAATATTTGAAAGAACTGTCCCGTGAAAACGCCACCGGAAGTACCCGGAGTTGTAAATATTACCAGTATTTTCGTCATTTCACAGCTTTCCACTGGAAACCTCCGTCATTGAATAGGACAGTAAATGTAGTAAGAATATATTTACATGTACTTGAGGTGTTTCTTACACGTTCTTAATCATTTCTGGGAACTATCATTGTGTATTTTAACAGTTTTACCACAATTAGACAGTTTGCTTAGTATTATTTACCGGAATCATCACCATTTTAACTGATTCACACAAAAAAACTCCAAAGCCAATCCTCCTTAATTGTAAACAGAAACACTATTCTCGTCATTCCAAGGGTTTAGACACCAATTCTGAGCCCTGTAAGCATGAACTCTTAATATTTTAAAGCACAGTCCCCTGAAAATGCCACCGGAAGTACCCAGAGTTGTAAAAGTTACAAGTATTTTTGTCATTTCACAGCTTTCCTCTGGAAACCACCGTGATTGAATACGACAGTAAATGTAGTAAGAATCTATTTACGTGTACTTGAGCTGTTTCTTACACGTTCTTAATCATTTCTGGCAAATAACATTGCATATTTTAACAGTTTTACCAAAATTAGACATTTCGCTTAGAAGTATTTACCGGAATCGTCACCATTTTAACTGATTCACACAAAAAAACGCCAAAGCCAATCCTCCTTAATTGTAAACAGAAACACTATTCTCGTCATTCCAAGGGTTTAGACACCAATTCTGAGCCCTGTAAGCATGAACTCTTAATATTTCAAAGCACAGTCCCGTAAAAATGCCACCGGAAGTACCCAGAGTTGTATATGTTACAAGTATTTTTGTCATTTCACAGCTTTCCTCTGGAAACCTCTGTGATTGAATAGGACAGTAAATGTAGTAAGAATATATTTATGTGTACTTGAGGTGTTTCTCACACGTTCTTAATCATTTCTGGGAACTAACATTGTGTATTGTAACAGTTTTACCAGAATTAGACAGTTTGCTTAGAAGTATTTATCGGAATCGTCACCATTTTAACTGATTCACACAAAAAAACGCCAAAGCCAATCCTCCTTAATTGTAAACAGAAACAATATTCTCGTCATTCGAAGGCTTTAGACACATATTCTGAGCTTTGTACGCATGAACTCTTAATATTTGAAAGAACAGTCCCCTGAAAACGCCACCGGATGTACCCGGAGTTGTAAATATTACCAGTATTTATGTCATTTCACACCTTTCCACTGGAAACCTCCGTCATTGAATACGACAGTAAATGGAGTAAGAATATATGTACGTGTACTTGAGGTGTTTCTTACACGTTCTTAATCATTTCTGGGAACTACCATTGTGTATTTTAACAGTTTTACCACAATTAGACAGTTTGCTTAGGATTATTTACCGGAATCATCACCATTTTAACTGATTCACACAAAAAAAAAGCCAAAGCCAATCCTCCTTAATTGTAAACAGAAACACTATTCTCGTCATTCCAAGGCTTTAGACACCAATTCTGAGCTCTGTAAGCATGAACTCTTAATATTTCAAAGCACAGTCCCGTGAAAACGCCACCGGACGTACCCGGAGTTGGAAATTTTGCAAGTATTTTCGTCATTTCACAGCTCTCCACTGGAAACCTCCGTGATTGAATACGACAGTAAATGTTGTAAGAATCTATTTACGTGTACTTGAGGTGTTTCTTACATATCCTTAATCATTTCTGGGAACTATCATTGTGTACTTTAACAGTTTTACCAGAATTAGACATTTCGCTTAGAAGTATTTACCGGAATCGTCACCATTTTAACTGATTCACACAAAAAAACGCCAAAGCCAATCCTCCTTAATTGTAAACATAAACACTATTCTGGTCATTCCAAGGCTTTCGACAACAATTCTGAGTTGTGTAAGCATGAACTCTTAATATTTCAAAGCACAGTCCCGTGAAAACGCCACCGGAAGTACCTGGAGTTGTAAATATTACCAGTATTTCCGTCATTTCACAGCTTTCCACTGGAAACCTCCGTGATTGAATAGGACAGTAAATGTAGTAAAAATCTATGTACGTGTACTTGAGGTGTTTCTTACATGTTCTTCAACATTTCTGGGAACTATCATTGTGTATTTTAACAGTTTTACCACAATTAGACAGTTTGATTAGAAGTATTGATTGGAATCCTCACCATTTTAACTGATTCACACAAAAAAACGCCAAAGCCAATCCTCCTTAATTGTAAACAGAAACACTATTCTCGTCATTCCAAGGGTTTAGACACCAATTCTGAGCCCTGTAAGCATGAACTCTTAATATTTCAAAGCACAGTCCCGTGAAAATGCCACCAGAAGTACCCAGAGTTGTATATGTTACAAGAATTTTTGTCCTTTCACAGCTTTCCTCTGGAAACCTCCGTGATTGAATACGACAGTAAATGTAGTAAGAATATATTTACGTGTACTTGAGGTGTTTCTCACACGTTCTTAATCATTTCTGGGAACTAACATTGTGTATTGTAACAGTTTAACCAGAATTAGACAGTTTGCTTAGAAGTATTTATCGGAATCGTCACCATTTTAACTGATTCACACAAAAAAACGCCAAAGCCAATCCTCCTTAATTGTAAACAGAAACAATATTCTCGTCATTCGAAGGCTTGAGACACATATTCTGCGCTTTGTACGCATGAACTCTTAATATTTGAAAGAACAGTCCCGTGAAAACGCCACCGGAAGTACCCGGAGTTGTAAATATTACCAGTATTTTCGTCATTTCA